>NW_008825262.1:536522-544843 GCF_000699105.1 Pygoscelis adeliae
CCCTGTACATCTCAGTTCCTCAGCTGAAAAAGCAGAGATAGCAGCACTTCTTTCCACCCAGTCTTGCTTGATTTTCCTAATTGCATGCTATGTTCTTTTAGTAGCAGAAACTGTTTCTTATTATGTAAATGCACAGCACCCAGCACAGTTTGAATTTTCTGTGGTAGCAGAATACAGACTTTTTGGTCTGTACATATCTAAGGAAATGTCAGCTTTCCTGATTTCTTTTAATGTTTCCCAAACGATGCTTGGGTGCTAACATATTACGCAGTTGCTGAGTCATGCCAGAAAACAAACAAAAAAAGGGAGAGGGGACGGGAGCAGGGAAGAGAAAACAAAGACATTTCCTGGGGATTTTGTAGCTGCTTTTCTATGGGTCATTTGGACCATCCTATAAAATTCTTCAGAGAATGAAATCCTTAGCATCAAATTCATTGATATCTTTAAAAAGCCCGTTAGAAGGGACTGTATTATTTGTAGTTAACATTTTTATTTCCATTCTGGGCCCCTTCCTGGTTTCCCTTCCTGCCTTCTATTCATACTATAGCATTTTTTTCTGTAATGTGGCAGGTAGGTGAATGAAAAATTTTTCTTTACTCAGTACAGCTCTCTGCATCAAGCATTTAACATGGAGTGTGCAGTGTCTTCCCAAGACCTTCCTGCACTCCAAGGACAGGTAGTCTGGAGCAG
Organism: Pygoscelis adeliae; assembly: GCF_000699105.1. Classification (NCBI taxonomy): domain Eukaryota; kingdom Metazoa; phylum Chordata; class Aves; order Sphenisciformes; family Spheniscidae; genus Pygoscelis; species Pygoscelis adeliae. Next base: position 537,213 of record NW_008825262.1, read on the forward strand.
TGATACTCTTATTTGTATGGGGCTATATTTCCATTTGCTGTCTGAGTCCCTGCACAGCCCAGTGCAGCCTGGCCCCAGTATTGCTATAGAAACAAGAAGGCGGCAAGAGATGTGCTGGAATCTCTGTATCTGACTGAAAATAGCCCCTATCTACCCAGCGTGCTGGAGCCTTTAACAGCCTGACCTTTCCACTGGAGCCTCCTGTGCTTTGTAGCAGAGACACAATTAGCTCTCATTTGGCCCCATTAAAACTCTCTTCTGCAGCCAGCCATTGTGCTGCCAGCTGGATTCCTGAGATGGCTGCTGGGAGGGGTGGTAAATGAGGAGAGTGTGCTGGACCATATCCCAAGAGATACTGTCCTCCCTCCCGCTTGCTGAGCACCTCTGACCTCAACCCAGGCATGGCAAAGAACAAAGCAATGTCTCAGCCAGAGGATATCAGAGGACAGAAAAAGGGACCAATCGCAAGTATGAGCTGCCTTCTGCACCCCTTCCCAGTAACAGGATGGGAGCAATCCCACCTCCTCTTAAGGTGCCTGGATATGCCTGTGTATCTGCATACGTTGGACAGGTAACACTGCAGACCTTGCAGCAGAGAGCTGGCCCTTCTCAGGGCTCTAGGCTTGTTGACTGAATGCAGCTGGGCTCACATTGCTGTCCATCACCATGGCATCAGGCATCACCCAAATGTAATAGCAGCACTCCTGCTGGATGCTCTGTAGCCAAAAGGAAAGAGGTCCATCATTGAAACCTCTGGGGAAACAGCCCTTCCAAGGAAGCCTGTGACTCCTGCACCTTGGCAGGATTCAGGTCTCCCAGGCTTTGGATTGTGGCGCTCTGGGAATTACAGCACTGTACTACTGGTAAAAAATACCTTGGTATTTCTGAAGCAGATGTCAGACAACTGTGGGATCTGAGAGAGCTCTGTGCTAGTTTCTATTCCTAGGACAGCCTGAGTCATGGAACCTGTGAGACAGAGCCACATCATGCGTCTCACCAGGGGCTTTCCTTTGGTCTAAATTGGGATGACAAGCTCAGACTCTCTAAGCAATGAAAGAGATAGAACTTCGTCGTTGCCTCTTGTCCATTCACCAGCTGCTGCCTTCCATGATGGGCAGGACTGGCACCATGAAAGTCAGCCCTTTTTCTCCCACACTCCCACTGTGGAGAAACACTGCTCCAAAATGCACTCTCCGACCCTGCATTCTCCTCTCTGTCACCTCAGGGACTCCTCCCAGTGCTGTCATGGCTCCTTTCAAACTCTTCCAGCTTCCCCCAAAGTGCACCTGGATCTCTGCCTTTGCAGCAGCCGCCCTCTTTGCTCCTCCACCTCCACAGCACCTCTGGTATCCCCAGGCACAGTCCTGCACTGCTCCAAAACCTGCTTCCCTGCAAGGCCCGGGCCAGCTGTGAGGCGAGTGCCTCATATAGCAGCGACAGCAGTAGTAACATGGGCAGCCCAGGTTTAAATGTCTCCCTGAAGCTGAGAGCTAGAGAAGATTTGAAGAAATTATTTATAAACAGCCACCAGATTTGTCTGATACCACATAAAGCTGTTTTTTTTCTTTTCCTCTGGCTTTCAGAATCAGATGGATTTCTTCATCCATCAGCTAAAAGAGAGAGGAACATTCATGCCTGCCTCCAGTGTAATTTCTTTAGGGCCCAGTAATGTCAACTCTCACAGGACTGCTTTCCCTTCCATGCCTTGGAAAGGAGGGGCAGGCAGTCTCCGACACACAGAAGGACAGACAGTGTATTTACAGAAACCTTGCTGCTTGAAGGCAGCAGGTTGAACATTTCATTAAAGGAAGATGACCACTGTTTTGACATAATTTTGCCTCTTAAATTATTCAGTTTTCTCAATTATTCATTTTTTCTCAATGAGAAGTCAATCTCTCCTTGGGGATGCTCCCCCCCCCCAAAAAAAAACCTGGAAAATTGATGCAAGTTTTTTTCTAAAAAAAAAGAGTTAATTTAAAAGCTTCTTAGCAGTGGAGACAAAAAAATACTTTCCCTCTCTTGCCCAGCTTCCATTGCAATAGTCTGCAAGTGGACAATGCTCAGGGAGCCACAGCAAGTGGCCACAGCAATCACAGCATTAGTCAGTAACTGACAGTAAAAACAGGCCAGTGTTTATGACAGGCTTTATTCTGTGGGAATAGAGCTTTGACTTATTATCTCCTGAAAATCCTCACTGCCAAATCCTACCCTATGTATTGTGAACGCTACCTTCTTTCTAAGCCAAATACTCGCTGGACCTGTTAGAGCAAGTTGATGAGAGCTAATGAGGCTGGGCTGATTTATTGAAACCAGCTTGCTTGTTTTTTCTCTCTCTAAGGCTGCTGTAAACAAGGGGTAAATGCACTGATGTCACTGGTGTGAGTCTGATGTAAAGCCAGGGAAAGGAGTGGCAAGCATACACTGTTTAATCAGATGCTCTGGCTGCAGATCTGCTTGGCATCCCCTATTTGTTTTGCTTGTCTCAAAATAGGAATTGCCAGTACTTTGCTAAATGCAGTGGAAATTCCTTTTCTTCCAGTGCTGGGGCTGTAAAATCTCCTTGAGCTTCCTCTGTTACACTGCTTCCGACACATCCCCCGAAATGCTCCTGGAAAAAGTGCATCAGCGAGCTCTCCCGCGTCTCCAGCAGCAAAAGTGCGCTAGAGGTACCATTTCTCTTCTTTCTCTCTGCAGCGGAGATTTCCCAGGCTGCTGCCCAGAGCCCTGTGCCTCCTCGCACTGTTGCTGCTTTGCCCAAGGTCTGTAAGCGCTTCCAGTTGGACCAGGGGCTGAATCCGCCACTTTGCAGTCCCTCTCTTAGACTTCCAGCCAGAACTTTAAGGAAGTAAAAATGGGGTTTGAAGCTATAGCTATTTGAAGTGCCTCCAAGTCGGCTGGCTGGTGGCTTGTATAATTTATATTGCATGTGCAGCAGTAGTCCTCCTGGGAGTCTTATGACTTTAGGTCCCTGATAGAGCCATTCTGACACATGCTCTGCGTAAGTGTTTTCTTTCACCACTTAATCTGCAAATGGTTGATCTCTTGTTCATATTTCAGCCGAAATGTGATACAGTTGGGCCTAGGCAGACAGGGTCATCTTGCTGACTCAGTCCAGCAGGAACAGAAATGCATTATAAATTCTCTACCGCTTGGTACTGCAGCCATCTTTACACTGTGCATGTTTGGTACATTGCACAACAGGAATCTATCTGTTTTGGGCTTTCAAGGTCTTTGGCAATATAAGTAAATCATCTCATAAAATAGAAAAAAGGACAGAGGAAGAGTTTTCCTATAATGAAGACTCCAGTGGAATACTTCATCCTGAAACCTGCTCACTGCCAGTCTGTGGCGGCCATCAGAAAATTTCAATGGGCAAACAAATGATTTCTATTGGATCAGCGCATCTGTCGTTAAGAAGTGACACTAAAAAGCTGGATTTCCAAATTAGTTGCTTAAGATTAGCACTTAGATTAGAAGCAATTCACAGGAGGTAACAGCTTGTTTTATATGTCTCTGAAGTGCCATGTACATTCCTGGTGGCACATAAATAATAAATAATAATAAATATGCATATGCAGAGGTACAGAGAGCCTTAATCACAAAACATGTGTGCATATTTGCAGTACAATACAGGGGGGCCATTCTTCAAAACCTGCCCCAAAGCTGCAGCATTAAAAATAAGCATCAGGGGTTTTATAGCCATCACTCCTTTTTGGGTTTTTGAACACTGACTTGTCTCTCACCTTCTTTCCATCTCAGCCAAGACCTGCTTCTGGTGGCTCCTGATGTGACACCCTTCCAATTGTAAAACAGTGAGCACGCATTGCATCTCTTGTGCCTATGCCCACACAAATAGTTGTATAGAGTCCTTTATAATAGAAATAATATCAGTATCTGCCCTACCTGGGTCATAAACCTATAGCATAGACTTTCATCAAACTTTCAACCCCAAAGCTTTTAACTCTGCAAAGGCCCAGGCTATGCCATTCTGGGCAAAACGAGAAAGTGCAGCTGCCTGTGGTGGTAGTTTGCTATGCCCTGTATACCGTCCATGAGAGGGATGAAGCAGCCCCATAGTCTTGAGAAAGGGGTGGTTGTCTACCTTCTTTCTCTTCTTCATATATTTTCTTTCTCTCAAAGCTGCCATTACCTCTCGTTCCAACACTATGAGACCAAACTGCATTGTCAGTAAGAATCATTTTAATAAATGATACATTGTGTGCAACCTAATTTTTGTGCTTTCCAAATAATGGAGATTGGAACTTAACAGAAAACAAGTTTTCACTGCCTCGTACATTCTTTCTTCGTAGGAATTAGGCTCTTATTTAAATGGGGTTTTATTTGCCGATTACAAACGGCGCATTCATGCACTGAAAGAAGTTATGCCTTGATTCTCAGCAGGCATGAATCAACATGGGTTGCCCGACTCAAGAGAGCTGTACTGTGCCAGTGTGGCACTCCTCCTCCCCTGGTATGCTAATACTAACTTTTGTGTGGAGAAATTTCTGGAGACAGATTACCTGCATTCTTATTTTAAATGTTTTTTTGCAAGGGAGAACCTATCATTGTGTGGCTGTTGATGCTTCATTGGCATTATTACTATTTGTCCTTCTGTTTGTTGTTTTATGTTTCATTTTTCCTCCTCTCTTGGTTTTAAAATGCCCTTTGGTGAGTTCAGCTGGTGCTCAACTTCATTTATTCCTACAATTGCAAAACCTATGTTTGAAGCCAGGCAGGAATACTTCCACTCCATGGTCCAGTAACAAGCTCTATCCAAGTTATGCTGCCGTGAGAGTATTCTTTTTAAGGAAAGATACACAGCATCTGAACTGACCAGGTGTTTTAAAGCTTGATGGATTTAAATGTTAGCTTCCACAGATTTCATCTTCTGTTAAACTCCTATTTTTTACTCAGCCCTGTAATGTCACATACTTTAGGGTGATTTCTCATTTACTAGTAAATATGCAGCAGAATTTGCTCCTTTCACACTTTCCTGACCTATGCTGTGATTAAACATCAAAGATTTGAGTCCATGTCTGGGAACAACTTGTATTCCAGGCCTCACCAGTGGTGCTGCTTTATATTTTGATCTGCATAGATAGTCCACTCTGAATTCAGCCATGCCAGAAACTGGAGCTGCCAATTGCAATTTTTGGCTGGGGCAATCAGGCAAGTTTCAGACATATGTCAAATTAAATTTGAAAATTAGCATTATTGGTCCCAATATAAACAGGAGGAGAGAAAACAGGCTTTGCATTTTCTGCTTCATGGGGTTTGAGGTTGTAGGAAAATATTCCAACATATGATTGTTTACCAGAGTAGCGGTTCCAACATCTAACATACTCCAGATTTTTTAAAGCATTTGTAATAACAATGGTCCAGATCTATATCTTAGAGAAGCCAGAGAGAGTCTTTCAGTTGGATTCTACTGAGCCATATCCTTAGCAGGCATAAAGTGGCCCAGCTCCAAAAAAAATTAGCAGAGCTGCAAGCATCGACACCAACTAAGGATCTGGCCATGTGTGGATTTGGATGAATACTTTGACTTTATATTTTCCAGGCATCGTGCAAAACATTGGCTAATTGGCAACATTTGTCTTTAAGAGGGAGTTAAAATAGTAACTATATTTATAGTATATATATACACACACATAGTATTTATATATCCGTGTATAGAAAAATAGATGCAGAGCAGGAAGAGAGCGCCTAATGGATATAATCTTCAGGAATGAAGAAGGAAAAATGCAGTTTTAGGGCAGCAACAGACTCCCTTTGCAACCTCCTGTAGTTAAATTCCAGCCCATTTCTTTGCAGACCTTAGATTCCTCTAGGGACTTGTTTTTTCATTTAGAACAAGTAATACAGGGATCCTTAAAGAAAGGCCGAGTGGCTTTTAAGCCATGTATTTTTTTTATTAACACGAAGGTCCACACATTTTAGTAAGTTGGTACGTTAAGACAATTACAGAACTGTTTTGCTGCTAACTTTTGCACAAAGAACCCAAACAAAGCGTAAGTCACTCAGTGTCAGGAAGAGTGAAATTTCTCTGAGGTACTCACATATTCCCTCCAGCTGGGGGCGGGGGGGAAGTACTAGGAGAAAAGCAAAAGCATCTTTGTCCTGGCTCAAAGAGGAACTGGAATATTTTGGAAACACAGTATTCCAGGCAGCTGAGGTGGTGATTTCAGTCTTGCCTGTTTTCTGGTTTTGTTGCTTGATTTATCACTGATATAGCACAGGAATGAACTGTATTCTCTACCTGCCTCAGACTCTGTTGCTATCCATGCCTGCCTGAGGATACAAACTTGCAAGGTGAAGACCACAACAGGTTGCATTGATTCGTCTCATTCCAAGAGGTGCTGCAGAAGCAGGCAAAATCACAAGTGAGATGGGCAAGTATTTACTTTGGGTTTGTTTGTATGGAGCCTGATATGAATCCCCGCACAAACCCAGCTATTTATCAAGTAATAAACTATCCCACTATAAGTCCCTACTCCAGAACCAATATTTGATTTTGATATTATGTGTACAGGCACTTGTAAAATAAACAGGCCTGTCTGCATTCGTATCTAGGCTCTTGGAGACAGTAAATCAGCTACACTGTTTTGCTCATTTTTCCCTTTCTAGAGGAAGATCATACAAAACTTTTGGGAAGAGAATAAGAATTGAACCGATAAGTACAAATCTTTATTTCAAGGCTGAGAAAGATGTGAAGCTGTGCAGTTATGAAGAGGCCTCTGGCTTATGTGAGTGATACAGGCAAAGGAGTTGCCATTGCTTCTACCAGAGAACACCATGGATTTAACCCGCATTTACCTCAGCTGTCACGCCCATGTGAAGAGTGTTTGTTTCAATAAAATTTCCTCTTTCAGGACTGCAGTGCCTTTACCCGAAGAAATAAGCATAGAATAGAATAGGTCCCTTCCAACTGAAATGCTCTATGACGATCGTCTAGTCCAACTGCCTAACCACTTCAGGGCTGACCAAGTTAAAGCATGTTGTTAAAGGCACTGTCCAAATGCCACCTAAACACTGACGGGTGTGGGGCTTCGATCACCTCTCTAGGAAGCCTGTTCCAAGGTTTGACCACCCTCCCGGTAAAGAAATGCTTCCTAATGTCCAGTGTGAACCTCCCCTGACGCAGCTTTGAGCCATTCCCGCACGTCCTGTTGCGGGATCCCAGGGAGAAGAGATCAGCACCTCCCTCTCCCCTTCCCCTCCTCGGGAAGCTGTAGAGAGCGATGAGGTCGCCCCTCAGCCTCCTTTTCTCCAAACTAGACAAGCCCAAAGCCCTCAGCCGCTCCCCATAGGACATGCCTTCCAGCCCTTCCACCAGCTTTGTTGCCCTCGTCTGGACGCATTCAAGGACCTTCACATCCTTTTAAAATGTGGGAGCCAGAACTGCGCACAATACTCACGGTGAGGCTGCACCAAAGCTAAATACAGCGGGATAATCACTTCTCTTGACCAGCTGGTTATGCTGTGTTTGATGCACCCCAGGATGCGGTTTGCCCTCCTGGCTGCCAGGGCACACCGCTGACTCATATTGAGCCTGCTGTCGACCAGCACCCCCAGGTCCCTTTCTGCAGGGCTGCTCTCCAGCCACTCCTCTCCCAATTTATACTTGTGTC
>NW_008825262.1:545610-567071 GCF_000699105.1 Pygoscelis adeliae
CGGGCTGGGCCGTTTCGCCTGCGGAAATCTCCCGCGCTGCCGGGTGCAGGCTCCGCCCCTTGCCGTCTCGTCCAATCAGCGGGCCCGGGGTCGGCCGCTCGGGGAACGCCCCCTGTTCAGACGCGCCCCTACTTGCCCACGTGCGCCCTGCGTCGCGTGTCCCGCCGCCGCTCCTCGCGCCGCTCCGGCGGTCGTTGCAATCAAAGCGGATCAAAGACGACCTATAAATGATGGTTCAAGGACACAATTTCTTCCTAAAACTTGCTTTTCACATCAACTTCACCTCCATTCCACATAGTTGGGTTCAGCATCAATCGGTTGCTTTCCACTCTCTGCATACTATTCTTCCCAGAACTGCAGCAAAATAGTATTTTTCCTCTGCTTGCTTCCCATGTACTGCTTGCTGCGTGGCGGAGGGACCTGCAGATGCTCTGGAATGTGTTATTGTGCACAGTCAGTGCTAAAGCTTTAAAGGTCGTATATAAAATGCATGTTTCCAAACGTGTTTTGAACTGGACAGCTCTGATGCTGCAAGCTTTTGCCTCCGTAAATGACGATGATCCAGGAAAATTTTGCTCCTAAGATCTTCTTCTGAGTTCTTTTACAGCTTCATGAATCTAAACCCTTTCAAGCTGATGGGTTTGCTCTTGTGCAGATCAGGATCCCAGGGAGAATCTAGCTTGTAATTTTCATTTCTTCCGCAGACTTCACTTGCAGTTTATCATTTGCATCTGTAGGCTACAAAGCTCACTGCAGTCTGGACGGATGTTTTAAAAGATATAAAAGGTACGAGAGGAATAATCCAGCCGTGTCCTGCTGGACTTAGCGTCTCCTCTGTGTCATTCCTGTTTCACTCCCTGGGTCCCTCAGGGAAACTAATCAAATTCTGTTTGCTTTGATCAGACAAATGTTTCTTTCCCAGTAGTTTGAACTGCAGTATTAGGAAGCCTGTTTAGAGCCCTAATTAAGGTTTCTGCCACTTAAATCAATTCAAATACCATGCAGAGTACTGAGTAATAGGACCCTGTTCTCAACTGCAGCTTTTTTTTTTTACATAAAAGAAAATAAATTACATTCATGCAACTCTCCAGTCTGCTGTGTGTTTTCCAGCAGTGGTCTCTGATGAAAATTCTCAGGGTTTGACCTCTTACCTTTTCTGTGCCAGGGGACAGAAAAAGGGGAGGGAGTGAGACATATTGCCTCCTGCATGCTGAGATGAGACACTTGAAAGAGGGAAGACCTCATTTACGTGCCAGAAAGGCTGTAGCAAGTGTGACCTGGTAAAGTCGTCCTTGCTCCCTAAAACTCCCATTCAACCTGCAAAACTTAACATGCCATCTGTATTCCAAACCCTACTTTGGATGCTCCTGCTGCAGGGATGTCCTTGCTATCTTCTGGCTGATATACAAGGTGGTCCTCAGAATATGATCAAGGCCACTCTGCTGTTACCATGATGGAGGTGCATTTTTCATCTGACTTCTCTGAAATTTCATTTCTTCTTTTTGTGGCTTGGGAGGAATTTTCTTCTCTTGGCTTTTCTCTTTCTGGAAAGCAGCAGGTGTTTTCAGTGTCTCTAATTCTTTAGGATAAATATATTTGTTGCTTCACCTATAGCTACTGCTTAGTAGTACTCCTGTTTATATTATAGCTGGGATGTGCTGATCTCCATCTGTTTTTATTTCCAGATTTCATTCCACTTCCTTATGTAAAGAAGAACGAGTAAATCTCATTTCATCAGAGTGTATTCATAATGAATTCACATCCAAGCCTCTTTACAGACTTTTGGCTTTAGTTATTCTGTTTACACCTCCAAATAAGTAACATTTTATTCCTCTTGCGCAAGAATAATGTTGTTTTCAAAGGATGTTAGAGCTCGATAGGATAACTGTAATAGTGCCTAGGAGAACTATTCGGTGAACCAAAGCTGGGCTGTGGATTCCCATCTGTAGCCTATCCTGTGCCTCGCACGTGAAACCATTCTCTTCCTTCGGTGTGCCCGTATTTCTTTGGCGTCATGGTATTGTAACTGAAATATTGCTTCTTCCCATGCTCTAGTAAGCAAGTCTTTTTTTGTGAAGCATTTCCCAGGTCACCAGTATTCAGCCTGTGGGCTCCAGCTGGTACTGACTTTTCATTTTTCCTATTGATTTATTTGCAAACTTCAGTATCTCTTTAGGCCTTCTCTGAACAATGTAAGTGGGTCGATGAGAACGAAACTCTCCAAACACCAGCGCTCTAATTAATGTTCAAAATTAAAGTACTAATTGTGAAATGCCATGTGATTCATCTGTCTCCATTCAAAAGCCCTTTATCAGTGTGCTTGAGGCATGTTTTTGCTTTGTTTTGAGGCTGCAAAGGGGGACTGCACGAACCTAATAAAATACAGGATTATGTTATGGGGTACCAACATGTGCTGTGACAATGCAGACCTTAGTAAATCAAACACTCCAATGGTGTTATGTGCTAGGGAAAATTATGCCTTTCACTGGCTCAGCTGCAGACTGAACAGCACCTCTGCTCCAGCCTTGGCCCACTGAGGCACAGTCAAATAGCACCAGTCCAAGGTGCCTTCGGGTGCTGATTTCTGGAGCAATGAGTGACATCGGTAGGCTTTGAAACCCAAATACCAAGCAGTGAAGTGCTAGCTGCTCGACTGCATGACTTGGGAATGGTGGGGGAGCTACTCTCTTTGCATTCACTATATGAGAGCAATGCAATTGCTTTCAAGTCTTGGAAACACTGAGGCTAGGGAATTTATGGTCCTTTCTTCTTGCACCAGCTAGACTTGAAGATTGTTTTTCCCAATGACTCATCAAGGGCTTTGTATCATTTAATGCTTTCAGAGATAAATAATCCGTGACATCATCTAACAAAGAAAGCAACTGTAAAAGAAAATCAATTGTGCTTGGCACCTATTGGGAACAGAAAACCTTTGGTGGCATGTATTGAATTACATTCATTGTTTTAGACCTTTTTTGGCTGATACTTGGTGCCAGAGAATTCCAGAGCATGAAATAATTTCTTGATGTGGTGTGTTAGTCAGGGATATCAGAGACTTCTGCATCAGCAGGGCAATATACTGCACTTCCCTGTGAGCCATCAAGGCTTTTCCCGGCTTTGTGCTGTGACTTGTGTGACCTTGAAGAAATCATTCTGCCTTTCTCTGCTATCCTATCCCTCACCCAGCTATTTTGCCCTTCTGACTAGTTGTGGCAGGGCCTTTTCTTACACTTTACCCATCAATCATCTAGTGCCACAGGACTAACCCTTGTTTGGCTCTAGACCTCTTTTATAGGCTTCTAGAGAATATGGACAATAACATCAAGGTATGGAATATCAGCACAGATACAATAACAATGAGATCTGCTTTAAAACAGAGAGAGATACCTCCTCAGCAAAGCCCTGCTTTGTGACGTGTTAAATTAGATTAGGCTTTGGAGAATAATGAAGGAAATCCAAAGTATTGTGGGTCCTTTCCAGCGCCTTACACTACACTCCCAATATGCTGCTACCTCATCACAAAGGAGCTGATCTTTGGATCATCCTGGTTCAGAATACCCCCTCCCCTATCACAATTTCCAGGAACTCAGAGAGAGGCCTTGCTGCTTATAAATCAGAAATATTTGGTATGAAAGTATGTCCCTAAAGAATAAGGACCATAACCTTGGATCTGAAACAACTGAACAGTACAGTCCCAGGCTCCTGAGAGCCTCTCTGCCCCAGCCCATCACTTATTCCTTTGAACAAAGCAACAGCCGCTTCCTAGGAGTTTTGGCACAAGCCTGCCTTGTCCTGGCACTGTAGGACTTTGCTTACATTCATTAGTGCTGTATTGCATTTGCATAAGCAATGTCTCAACAAGCATGGCCCTTTATCACTGTGATTCATGGAGATGACACAGTGGATGGTTGTGCTAACTTTGCCTTGAAATTAGGATGATTTATTCATTAGGGGGATTCACTATGAAGTCATTGCCCTTGATGTTGTGTCTGCATGCAATTAGAAACAAGGGTTGTATAAGAGAGGTACAGAGTAGGGTGAAAGGCTCCTGGGGTCCTCCCTTGTCTGTACTCTTCAGTGTGCAAGTAGAGGGCTGGAGAAGAGCAAAGCATGGCTCAGATGCACTGACAAAACTTTGGGGCACGGAGTAGATCATTATGAATTCTGGTGGTATCTGCTCTAATCTCATTAGTTGTGATGGATTCTGATGATGTCCATGTTGTCATTTCCATTGCTGTTCAGCATTAGTCCACTTAACGTCCACTTTCTGTGGAGTGTTTCCAAGTAATTAGTATTCTCATCTTTTATCCGAGGGGTCATGGGTTACAGTGCATTACTGAGGATGGGCTGGAGGGAGAGAGAGGGGAGCCAGTATCTCGTCTGCAGAGAAAGAGGATAAAACACAACTCAGCTTGCTACTGAGAAAGTAACATGCTGATGTCCGACCTGCTGAGCTCTACAAGGGTGACCTGTAGGTTCATACCATATCTTTTTCAGATTAAGTCCTAGGTCCACCTTCTAGTTTCTCTGAAAGACTGCTGTGGGAGAAAGACCTCAAAGCAATATGGTGCAAGAGGCTTATTTCCATGTCTTTAGCTGAAATTCACGTTGTGCCTTCTGGAACTGGGCTTTGAAGATCCAGGCCAGGATGGCAGTGGTATGCGTAACCCTAGGTGGTCACAAAACACATGAAACTGTGTTTAATAGAGACACAGCTCACTTAATGCACTCCCTGAGCTACCTGTGCTTTGGTCTTCCTGCCCCCAGAGACCATATTGGACACAGAAATGCCCACTGACCTTCTCTAGTCCCTCTGCTTCTGAAGCAGACCTTGGGTGAGTTCCCAAAGGCATGATGTTGGCAGAAACCAGCAACATTGTCTGGCTCAGGGAGGCCGTAGGATTATGGCCACTCACATGCTAAAGCAGCCTGGAAATGCCTCCTACCCACCTGCAAACAGCAGATATGTCACCCTCTTCAATACTGTGGGATCTATGGTGGTGTTGAAGCAGCAGTGATGTCTGGCTGCATGAGCCTGTCTTGGATGACACTTCAATCTGATCACTTATTCACTCCTAGGGAGCCATGGGGTGATGCACACATTTCTTTTTATAGCCCAATGACATTAGAAATACATGCCATGGTCTGCATCTAAAAATCCCAGGAGGGAAAAGGCAGACATCCACCTTGCCCTCAGCAATGCCTGAAAATGCCAAGCTTTTATTCAAGGCTCTAAATAATTAGCAAGCCCATGTGTTGCAGGTTTTTCCTTAATTTTGGAGTTTGAGCTGATGCCTTGTTTGCTCCCCAAACTATGCAGGGTGGTGGAGAAGACAGGTTTCCTGAGAACAGCCTGGGTGTGTTAAAGGGAGGTGATAATAAACAAAAGAAAAGAGAGCAGGAGACTTCTGCACACTTTCTCCGATCACTCCCTTCACTTTTTTCCTTTCAGGCCCTAGCTCAACTGAGCAAAGCCAAAGGCATGGTGCCATGTGGAGTATGTTAGCTTTGTGGACCATGGTGCAAGTGCTCCCATGCTGAGCAGGGCAGGATGCTGAGCAGGGCTTTCACCAGGCTCCACCCACCCCTGCATCCCTGTAAGGACAAAAGTCTCTGTTTTCAGTAACGTGGATGGCATGGAGGGGAAGGCTGGGGAGGGGATGAGGAGAGAGGCCTGTTTTCAGATCACTGGTCTGTGTACAGGAGCCTCCTACAAACATCACTGCATCCCCTGCACAGCGCTGGCACGGGTTCATGCCAGGGCCAGAAAAGAATGCACTGCAGTTCCTCATGCCATCTCATTGACAGGGGGTGAATGATGATTTTTGCAGTGTACATAATCATATTGTGGCACATGTTACCTGAAGCATGAGTTATTGTCTCCTATCAAGGGACCCCATCCTGGCTTTATCCTTGCTCTGACCTACTACAGTGACTAGATCCTGGGAAGAGCAGTGTACCACCAGCTTCTGATAGTATTTTACTATCAGAAATGAACAGCTTGCCAGGAGTATTTTAAAACGTCTGTTGGTGGAGAGGTTAAACCCAAATGTTCTTCGCATCCTCTCATTCAGTGATAAATTGTGTTGCTCTTCCAAGTGCTCAGTCTGTTTCAGGGACAAAGTATGAACAGTGCCATCAAAATGCAGCCTGACCTCTTTGTGTGCCAAAACACATTTATTTCTCTCCTGAGATATGGTTACAATTTGACAGCAGAAAGTAAAACATTTCTTTCTCTTTCAGAGAAGAGTTTTACAAGATGCTTAAAATTATTTTTTGCTCAATGTGCTAACCGGCAGAGTTTCAGAAGCTGGCCTGAGTCTGGCAGCGTTCAACTCCATGGAAGTGGAGCGGGGAGAGCCTCTCCCTGCACTTGCAAAAGCACAGATTGAAAATAATTTCCATGCTCTCTCCTTTCTCTTTGGCAAGACAGCTTGCTTGTTTCTCCCTCACATGAATCCTCCTGGCATTGAAGAGGGAGGCACACTGCCTCCTTGATCTGTGAAGCTTTCTCACGTAAGGGGTCAGGGAATTGAGCCTGCCAGAAAAACAGCTTTGGGAAGTGCCCGCTGATCTCAGCTCCCGCTGTGCTGGGGCAGCACGAACAATTGCTGGCCACATGTTCCAGGCTTGCAGTGATGACATCAGACTGCATCTGCCACGTATATCCCAGGAGATTTGTCACCTGGTCACATGATGGAGTTTCCTTGGGAAACCATCTTTCGACCCGGGGAAACCCTCACAGCTTTCCTTGTATTAATTCCTCTTTCATCCCCAGACCGCTCCACCTCTTTCTGGCACAGCACATCGTACTTCCCTGAGCAGCTCATGGAGCCGATTCTTGCATCCATAATCTCAGCCTAGTCCTTCAGCAGCCCTCAGAAAGCTAGTCCAGCCACATGTCCCTGCAAAGAGTTCCTCACCCAGCAAGCCATTCTGCAACTCCCTTTGCAAACTGCAATCTAATTTCTTTTTCCTGGTGAACTCTGCTGCTGTTTAATACCACCATGTGTCTTAACAGAATTAAGCAATGTTTCTAGGCATCTATCAGATGATGTTGCCAGGAGGTATTGCAAATATTTTAGACATAAAGCAACCAGACATGCAACAAGGTTACCTAAAATTGCCATTAAACCATAAGGAAACAAACACAGCCCTTGAAATTGCGTGCAATCCACAGAACAGCAAACTAATCAATGTCACTTGAATGTGACTGAACTGTATGAATCCCTTTGTCATATTTGGTTTGTGTAGAGGATGGTAATGAAAATTGATTTAGTTTCTTCACACAAATAGGCTTTAGTTTATTTTAATAAGATAGATTCTTTTAAGAATCTATCCCTCATCCCTCCCCCAATTTAAGAGGTGAACGTATAGATATGAAAGACTGACTTTTTTCAAAGCTATTGCAAAACTCCTCCAGTAATCCCATTATTAGGAAAAAACCAGGATTTGTAAATGACAGCTCAAGTGTTCTGTCTGTCTGACTGCAGAATTCAAGATTTTGGAATGGTTATTTAAAAGTATTTAAGTACCTAAGGATTCAGATAAGCCTTAGGTGAGTTTTTCACAGGCAACTCTGGGAATTAGATATCTAACCATACCTAAATGTGTTTACAAAAACTTGACCCCTCAGGCCCAATTAATTTTGACTGAGCTTAACACAGGATGGAAAGTCTCTTTAAAGGCGCTGGCCTGCACTGACTCCTTCAGTTATCTCTGAACTGCCTTTGGGGTTTTGTCATTTGGGTAATCAGACACCATGCAAGGAAATTATTTTTCTGGCAGGGGATGAGGTAGAGAGAAGGCTTAACAATGACACCTTATGATGAAGCCTACAATAGCTATGAGACTCTGCTGTCCACTGTGGTTCCCCACCCAAAACTTACTGATGGCCTGGATAGAAATGTCTGGCTCTGAGCATGAAATTGTGAGTGAAGTTATTGTGTGTGCCTGGATGGACTGGTTTGCTTGAAGTGATGCAGACACGTGGTAAATTGCATTTTTTTTCTCCTTTCTTTTCTCAGGGCCAAAAAAAAAGACAAAAATGGATTTGTGCCCCCCCAAGCAGTTGATAGCATGCTGTCTGTGAGCCACTGAGATGCTGGCTGATGATGTGCTCTTTTCCATCTTTCCTGGGATGTTGTGCCAAGGCATCCCATGAAGAATTGCACCTTAAGAAGAAGGTCATGTCCAGATCTTTTCCTGGCCTCTTTACACTGCTCTAATGTAAAAGGAGGCTTAGGAGATAATCAAGGCCAGGATAATCAAAGTGGGTCACTCCCTAGTGGTGGGAAATCCCAGGGGGATATTTCACACAGTGTTTCTGGAAGAAGGAGTTGTGGGGTTTTTTCCATCTACTTCCCTTCCCTTCTGTGCCCTACATGCACAGCACAGCCTAATCAGCACTTTGGGGCCACCAAAGAAATACTGTTGAGGCAAACCCCTGAACTGCTTGTTTCCTAGGCCTAGGAAGGCAGCTCACCCAAAGGTGTGAGCAGGGTGGGTAACCTGATTTTTGCAGGTCTGCCAGGGCTGGCTGAGAGCTCCTACCGCCTGTGCTGACGCAGATCTGCAGATAAAACAGCTCTTTTGCTACCTTTGGAGAGCGTGTGGGGAAAAACAACCATTTACCCTCTAGGTAGACGTGCCACCTTGATTCTTAACATGCAGTAACTGTTTATAGTTGTGTCTGTAAAGCACTGCTGCTGGGGTGAGGCATATAAGACAATTCTCATGTTCTATGATGAAACCTTCACCCCTCAGGTCCTGTCCTTTCTTTGGTGACACTCAGAAACAATGCCAGTGGCAGATGCTGTTTGGTGGCCGGGGTCAGGCAGGTGCTTCTTTCACCGCACTGAATCTGTCTCATTCATCCAGATCAGTGGCTGCCTCCATCAACCTGGGAACAGATGATGATGGAGGAAGAGAGGGCATGTCTCCTGCCTGATGCCTTGGCATGAAGTGGGTTTTCTGTGTGCTCTGTTTCTTGCTAGTGAGGCAGAAATCCTGGTGTATTAACCCAAGTCCGACACACGGTAAAGACTAAGCATTGCTCCTTCATTAGTGGGGACGTGGCCACTGGATGAGGACCAGCAACAGCTTCAGCATGTTCTCATCTCATCAGTGATTCCTGATGAGTTCAGAAAGTAACTCCTGGTGAAGCACCTTATTGTATCTTCTTGGCAGCTGTCTAATCTATAGATGTCAGAAGAGATGAAATAAACTTGCTTATTACAGATTGGCCTGTCTCTCTTTACTGTATCTCTAGGTGATGGATGAGTGCTACCCGTGATCTTTGAGTAGCAGCCGTATCTTTCAGAGGTCTAACTACAGCCAGAAACTGTAAATGCTGCATTGCTTCACGGACAGAGCAACTAAGAAGCAATCATCTTTGCCTCCTGCAAAAGTTAACTCCTTTGTGTCTTCACAGGACAAAAGAGAGTCAGAAACACAGCAGTTCCCAGGTGCATCAGCTGGTTTGCATCGTGAGCGGATAGGCCCTGCAGCAAGGGATGATGCCTTCAGGGCTAGAAAGGGCAGGCTGATGCCCCGTTCCAGAACTGTATGCCTAATCCTCTTGCATGATGCCTCTATAACTAAGGTAGCAGAACCTACAGCTGTCCTGCCAACTGGCTTCCCTAGAGATCTCACTGACTTCTGCTGATGGGCCACTGAGCAGAGGGAAGAAAGCATTTGGTTTCATTATTGCTGATGACAGAGCTGTTGCAAAGCAGGAAGAGCTGGACCACGGAACCAGCAGAGCTTGTGAGGCATGCCTGGAGGATTAGCAGAAGGCTCTGGGGAGTGAAAAAAAAGAGATGAGTTGGAGAAGAAAGAAAAACAGGAATCAGTGTAGACTGATCTTTATCCTTCCCTTTGCTGATCACAGCTAGAGAACACTGATGCGTGTTGTATATTAGAAACAATGCAGAGATTAAGCATGGCTGCCTAGCCAGGATGCAGAGCAGAGATATTTCAGTATGCAGGTGCTGTTGTTGAGCTTTCTCAGTCCTCACTTGTTGCCTTAAAAGATGCCATTCTCTCTTGCATTTTTTTCTGTGCAAAATGCTGCTGTTCTGATTTTGTAGCATGTTAGATTGACTCAGTGCTGGAAGAAACACTAATGCAAACATACACCCTTTTGGAAGGTATGCGTGTGTGCACACACTCAGGCTGATCATATGTCTGACAGATGATGGCTGTGAGGGGCATATTTGGGTATGTGTGGGCTGTGTGTGGAGAAGAGAGGGAAATGGCATTTTGCAAAATGGTGGCATTAGGGGTAAAAATAGTTCAACAGTAACTATTAATCCTGAGGAGGGATTATTATAAAGTGCCACCAAACTGCTGGGATCCAAATTGCCCTGAATGCATGTGGCTGGAGGCTCACATTTTAGACTATTGGCCAGAGGTAATCACTCCTTTCTTGACAGCTTCCCTAACACTACTCTTCTGAAAATAATGTCTTCATATGCCCAGACTAGAACAGGCAGGGGCTGCGACCAGGCAACTAATGAAAAAAGTATTCTTTTTTGTTTCAAAAAAATCATTTGGATCAGGTAACTGAATGGTTGTGTACTACTGATTTCCATAGCAACAGGTAGCAAAACAGAGAGAAAGCAAAGCAAAAGTAACTGAGATTCTGGTTTTGGCATCAAAGAAGATATCAAGATAGCTATACCAAAAATGGGGACAAAGGCAGAGAAAACGGGGCAGAAAAATTGGAAAAATAAGAAAACACAGGCTTCTCCTTTTTCTGTATTGAACTTATGGCCTTTTGATTGGGAAAAGCACTGGTACTAGGTGGGAATCATAGCCCATTAGACATATTTTCCATATTTCCTGATGCTACAAAGAGAAATCAGGGCCTTTTGTACTACAGGCTGTGTGCATGCACGAAGCTAGATAGCTCCTGCGCTCTCAACACATAGGACAGATGAAAGAAAGTGCATGATCCTCACTTTATAAATGAAATGATAGAGGCACAGAGATTTTTAAGTAATGGGTCTTAAAAGGAGTCTGCAGCAGATTTATGGATCAAACCACAACTTCCTCAGCAATAGCCCAATGCTTTCCCAGATATTCTCTTCCTCTGTGCTCAAGTGTATACCTGAGGCCTGTTGCAATGTGTCACAGGCTTGTCTTGAGGGGAAGGGGGGAGTCCAGCAGCAGCAGACCTTCCCTGGATGTCACCAAAAAGGACCTGAAGGGAACAGGAATACTTGCCGGATTTCAGCTTAGTCTTGCAGTGCCTTAACAACACAGCTGCTGTTTCCAAGTTGCCTGACATATCTTGGAGCACATCCTGAAGCCCAGGGACACACACAATTTATGTTCACACGTGGGTGAATGCACAGGGTGCAGAAGCCAGCTAGCTCCAAATAGCCCTTCTCACCTGTGCTCTGCATCTTGTGCTATCATTTTCTGCAGTGTAAGGCACAACTTGTGTCACCTTTGGCATTTCTCCATTGATATTCTTATGACTTGTACTATGGCTGTTGGTCCTGACTGATGTAAAAGCAATACAGTTAGCCTAGCTCTAGACTGATCTCATACTTTGACAGCAGTACAAACCCATGACTGATCTGGATCGAGTAATGTACAGATGCCAGAGCTGTGACCCAAGTGCCTTCATTAGGCATGTGGTTACCTGAATTTCCCTCTCTGATCAGTGGAGAAAGACAAAAGACACCTCCAGAGAAAATCTCCTTCTTGCGAGTCTAGCGCAAACTCCGTTCAATGCCTAAGTTAGGAAGAAAAAATCCTCTAACACAGGAATCCAAGAATTATGTCAGGCAGAGTCACTGGAACTCCTTAAAAAGCATAGCTCTTGCCTCCGGTGCATGAAGTGAAGCCTTGTTTCTTTCTATTCAGAGAACAAGCGTTCATTTGCTACATTTCTCTTTTGCTGTGATTTAATTGCTTGTTTCTTTTCAAAAGGCAACAAAGCATTTGGAAAAACAAAACTTCCACACCTAATCCTCAAACAAACAAGCCGCTTCTTGCTTCTACTGCACAGAAGGAATTATGCATTCAGCATGGCTAAAACCCAACAAAATTGCAGGTTAAAAAACATGAACTGCTATTTAATTTTGGTTGCGCCATGTTGAAAACTTCTGCACAATGAATCACAGAGTGATCTTGAGTTCCTGTAATTGCGGGTGATATACCAGAAGGGAGCATCAGCCATAACACTGCCTTGTTGTAATGTCTGTTGGCCCTGGGGTGTCATCCCCTGGGTTCTGTGTTTGTTTTGGCAAGAGGAGATTCCCATGGAAATGCAAATGTACCGTCGCAGGCTGCACTGTTCTGACTGCATCATTTTTAGGTTAACTCCAGCCTGTTGATGCTCAAGAATGGAACCAGGAGTCACTCTCTTCTCTCCAGCTTCCCTACAGGAGCCTCTGCCTCTCTATAGATGCTTATGGCCCTTGACATCTTAACATTACTGAACCAAAAGCAAAAAGCAGAAGCAAGACCCTGTTTGACTCTAGAACTGTCTCCGTTGAGGCACGGAGTGTGATAACAGCGTAAATGATGATGATAGCACTGGTTGTAATTTCTGTGCCATCTTTCAGGTCTGCTTACAGGAACTTGGTTTCTCTGAAGACCACTCAACTGCTCTGGATGCCAGAGCACTGGTTCTGTATTTAATCTCTGTATTAAAGGAAAGGAATATTAACCTCTTCGCCTTCAAATTTCTGATCCAGACCCTCACTAGCATAGATCAGTGTAGCTCCATTGATTTTTAACTACACGGTGCTGATTTACACCCTTGAGTTCTGGTCCTTTTTAGCTGTGATCGGAAGTTGGTTTGATTGTTTTGTTTTACTGCTGACAACTAGTCATACCCAAGTGATCCAAATACAACTGGTGAGGTGACTGCCAGCTGTACTAGCTGCTGCTCCACCACCTACCTCTTGTGTTCAGACCCTCAAGGTAAGCTTACATCAGGTGTACTACATAGCCTATAATTTAAAATCTATTAACTCTGAACATCAGTACAGCACATAAACTTTACTGGCCCTTGCAATACTGCAGTAAGTTTCTGTCCCTAGTTATTCCTATAAATCATCCCAGATAAGCTAGGACCCAATCGATGGAAAGAAATTATACCACAACATTAGATTTCATCATACATGACTTGAACGATTACTCTTCTGTCTTGTGGTATGAAGAATCATGAAAATTAATAGTCTTTCTGTGCCCAAATGAAGTGTTTATGGGGCAGTATTACCTATCGTCTATTTCTCACTTAAAACCGTACATTAATTTCTTTGCACTTACAACCGGTCAATCGTTTTTTACATTTGCTGTTGAATCAAAAATACTGAAACTTTATGGGATTTTTTAAAATTGTTTTACAGTCTCTTTCTCCAGAAGCCTTCTTTTAATGCCCCTTCCATAAAAATATTATGCCCCACTAGACTTTGTCTTGTGCATCTGCACACAGATGGTCAGGACTTAGCTCTGGCCAACTCTCACTTAACACATAGTCGGCCTTGTACAAACAGCTTGATGGTCAGAGGCACAATGGACGTAGGTTGTATCAGTGTGTCTGTTCTTGGGACAAGTTAATGTCTCCACACTTCAGAGCTGTCAGTTTAGCATGACCTAATGTGGACCATCCAGAGAATACAGGGTACTAGCCTCAGAAAGGTCCCTGGGCTTAAGTAGATTTTACTAAACATTGAATTGTCTCAGCTTCTATGATAAAGCAAGTTAAGGATTTAAGCTGTGATTTTATATTGCAAATATTTATCTGTGTCATAAAATGCCTTTGACAATTTGTGCCAAGTAACTGGATATTTGAAGCCTTGTGAAAGAGAAACCAGATACCCTGTGTTTTGTCCTTTGGTCTCCTTACTCAACTGCTGGTTGGCATTCTTAAAATTAACCCACCTGTGCAATTGTATGGGTGAATTATTTTATGCAGCTGCAATGAGCAGACAGTATTTCACCTCTGAGGATTTTTTTAATTCCTTATTTTGAAGCCAAATCAATATGCACGCAGTTATGTTGGGGGGAGGGAACAGGACGAACAACTGTGGTTAGAAAGAGCAATGCTCCACATGCATGTGGAGCACCAGGCCTGTGCGTGTCCTACAAGGAGCTAGCTCTCTGCAGGTGCAGAGGTCCCACTTCTCCCTGAATACCAGTGAAAACAAGAGGTGAATGTGGCCCCTTGATCCTTACTGTAAGCTTCGCAGCCAACCCCTTCTAGGGATGAAAGGGACCTCTCAAACCATCTGCTGTTGTTGCAATAATGAACCAGGGAAGGCAGCGACTGTGGCATTTCTGTAAAGCAGATTGCTCCCCATCAGACTGGAGCTGGTGTGATTTCCCTTAGTGCTCTGATTAGATAGAAGTGTCGTCTTAGTTTTATCCGTAGCCTGGAGGTTATTGATGCATATGAGCAAAGGAAGATTAATGCTTGGTGGGTTAAAACTGTGCACTTAAAAAGACCTGGTTCCAGCTTTCAGCCTTACTATAGATCCTTGTGCAAGTCACAGGTAGATTTCAGAGGTATTTTGATCCCTGAAGATGCAATCTTTTTGACCTTGGTATGCTTATAAACACCACCATACACTTACCTGTGTTTAGGTAGCAAAATCTCTTCGGTTCCCAGCTGTCAAATATTTCTGTGCATCTTGGAAGCTCCAGAGATTAATTTGTTTGCATAAATGGTATAGTCTGTGGTGTGAGACATAGGGAGGAAAACATCCCTAGTAGTAGAGGATAGCTAACAAGTTTTAAACAAGAAATGTTTGTTGATGCAGTTACCTCCAGATCAGGGGGAAGGGGGTGGAGGAGGCTGATTTTCCATTTCTTTAGAAATGGCAGAAGTGAAAACTTTCACGTTTTTATGCATTCCATAAAAGGAATGAAAAAGTTTTTTAAAAAATCTACCATAGCAAAGCTCAGACTGTCAAATTTTTCAAATTATTTTGATGTTGAAAAAATTAATTTCATTTTGAAACAACCTTCTGAAATGAACCCCCCAAACTACTCTGAAAATGTCATAACAGGATGTTTTGACCCTAAGGCACTTTGCCTCTGTTGTATATATGTGAAATGTCAGAATTGACAAGTATTGCTAAAACACGTCAATTTCGACAAAGACAGAGGCTTTTGTTAGAGTACATAGTAAAATGAAAAAAAAAAAAAAATCTCGGCCTCTTCACCCAGCCCATGTCAGAAGGAAGAGCATCCAAGGACACAGCAGCAAGTCCTATGATCTATGTTGCGCCACCCAAAGTAGTGCAGGAGGGAGCACCCCTCTCACTTGCCAGCATTAACGTTCACATCGTCCCTTCCTGAAACACTTCTATCAGCTCTCTTCAGTAACAGGCCTCTGTCAGAGCTGAGACTATGGGGACAGTCATCTTTGCCAGGGAGGTCACGATAACCAGTTCAAGACAGGCTAAAGAAGGCAAATTGCAAAATGCACCTGCGACCACTAGTGAGTCAGAGCAGTCCTGGGGGGGTGGGTGAGAGCAGTACCGCACCATCTAACCAGCCTCCCTGCTGATGTTCACACCTAATCAATTTGCAGCTAATGACAACCCCAAAGCAGAGCATTTGTGGCCAGTGAAAAATCAATCGAGGGATACGTGGCAGAATGGAAAATACTGTAGTGCATTCAGCATGTTGCCTTTGGGTAAAGACTGCCCCAGCTCCCAGGCTCTGGGATCCGAGTCACAGTGAGCAGAGAGGACCACTTCTCTGTTCATGCTTTCATCCTGCATAGTCTCACC
The DNA here is from genome assembly GCF_000699105.1 of Pygoscelis adeliae. Lineage (NCBI taxonomy): Eukaryota > Metazoa > Chordata > Aves > Sphenisciformes > Spheniscidae > Pygoscelis > Pygoscelis adeliae. The sequence goes on from NW_008825262.1 coordinate 561,372, forward strand.
TGGACTGCTGACTCTCAAACCTAATATGAGAGCACACAGGCTACTGGGAAAAGTAAGAGTTACGATTTAGGACAGCACTGGCCCTAGGCAAGGGCTGCTGCAGAAAGCCAGGTGGGGCAGGCTTACTCCTTTGGAGCTGCTACAACTTGTGGGTGGCCACTCTGCAAGACATCACTCTTCCCTTGCTGCGTGCTTGCTCTGGACAGCATTGTTATTGGCACCTACCTTAAAAGAGGAGCAAATTAGAGTCTGCCTTGTTGCAGCTTTATATATACTTTCCATTCCTTGTCTCTCAAATACCTGTCCAGAGCAGCTCGGTGCTGCGTACTACGTCTGTGGGTGGACTGTATATATGGCTGCACAAGGAACACTACCTGTTTCTCATCATGTAAGACTTAATCCTTTCAGCTGTTTGTAAAACACCCATTTTCTTCTGTTTGGAAATCGAAAAACTAACGATAATTCTATAAATAGCAGTGACAGCATTTCCTGAGATGGTTTGCAGAACAAGAATTGCATATGAGGAATACTGGTGTGAGCTCAGCACCTTTGAATGTAGCTGCTTAATTTGTGCATCGGGGCAGGCTCATAAGCTGGAACATGAGCAGCATGAGCTCATGTCTGCCTGCAAAATGGTGTGTAAATGTACTCGGTATATTTAGAAACTCAGCTTAGTTTGAGAACTTGACCTGAAATAGCCCCTTGTCTCAGTCTGTGACACCCAATATTATTTTATCACAGCTTCTCATTATTACTTGCTGTTAGTAACAGTGGAGCCAAGCACATTTGTGCTGCACAAAACTAGACCAACACACAGTCCATGCCCTGGGAGTCCTTCAGCACAGAGCTCCCCAAGTGTATTCTGTGGAACTCAATGTTCTGTAAAGGGATATCGCTGACTTCAGGACTTCGTGCTAAACCCTGATTTGACTTTCTACTTAATCTCCTCATTTTCTCACCCACTCTGTCCTCCTCCTTATGTCACGTTTGTTTTACATTTAGTCGCTACAGAAACTTCAAGTTTTGCAAATGTAACAACAATTTTCCCTCTAGAATATTGAGTTTCCCTTGGCAACTGCCTCAGCTCCTGGATTCAGAAATGTATTTTCTTGACCTCTAAATAGGAAAAAGAGAGCAGCTGTAATGCAGATTAAACGTGTCCTGTATCATCTGGGATTCTCTTCCCAGTCCTGGAAGCTAGAAACAACTTCCCTTCTGTCTCTCTCTTCCCTTTTTTACTTTTTTGTTAAGAAGAGTTGAAATTTAGTATAATCACATGAGGAACTCCAGGAACCTGGCGTTCAGGCATTGACCTGTCATACCTAATACTTAATGTCACCTGTCAGTGCTTCTTTCAAAATTAGCAGCACTTGCTGTCATTTCAGCAAAGCAGAAACCAAAGGTATATCTTTCGGTCACCTTTCTTGACATGAGCTTTGTTCATACCCAGGCTGCCCTGTGGGTTTGGAAGGAGAATGGCAGCAGCCTTTGCTGCTGCAACAAACCAACAGGATGAAAACCTGCTCCATAGCACAAGGAGCTTCCTGGCCATTAGTGGCACTATCAGCTGCTCTCTGTAGGCTGTTGAAAGTCACTCATGAGCAATGTACTCCAAGGAAAAAGAAGACACTATGAAGGGAACACTTACATTGGCATTAGGCTTAAAACCAGGAGTAATCTCCTAAACGCACCAGAGTGCGCTCCATAACGAAAGCATCCCACGTCCCCTCTGATTGGCTAGCCTCACTGGGGTGACAAAGCTATCAAGTATTTGGAGGGGAGGAGGTGATGATGTAGTGGTGTTTCATTCACAACACCAACCAATCTGTCCCGGCAATAAGGACATCATTATGATTTCATCTCACTATAAAACAGATGCTGTCTGGGCTACAAAACAAGCACGCAGCTCATTTCAACAGGAGGTGAAAGAAAGGAGAGACAGAGGAAGATGGAAACTGTCACGCAGAGGATAGAAATGGAGCATTGCCATGCAGGGAAATCATTCTCATCTGAGTGTTACTGCAACTACAGCTCCTTCCAGCCATGCAGATGATGTCCTAACCTATGGCCACAGCACCTTGGTTGCATCCCCAGGAGAACTCCTCCTTTAACACATCAAGTCGGGACTACGCTGAACACCTCTCATTCAAGCCATGCTGAAAACTCACATGCAAAGACCTGACAGTCCTGCCTGAGTGGGAAAGACCATTTAACAGATGGAGGTTTATTTTTTGTTACATGATTTAAACAGCTAGGAATGACAGATAGTATCTATGTACAACCAAACAGGGTTATGTCCCAAATGATTATAACCTTGCCTAAGACATAAGGATAGAAGCCAGTGAACTAAACACCTCCTTAATTTATACAAGATCTGTTAGTCTAAACTGCCAGCTACTTTCTAAAACGATGGGCTTGTTTAAAGTCACAGCACTTGAACCATGACTTTTGAGCATTATTAACCCGTTTTCTTTGTGCCCTTATAAATAAAACAGTTGAAAAAAACCTCCTGAGAACATTTTGTAATAGGCAGTTGACTCCCAAGGACAGACATGAGCTCTCAGGTCAGAGCAGGAGCATTATCTCCTCCTTGAATGTAAATCCCAAAGAAACTGCGGGCCTAACAGCAAGGCTGTGACAATACTGAGCCAGTGCCACTCAAATGTGACAGTGCTTCAGAACAGAAAACTCCCTCCTCTTGTCCATAGGCAGGGAAGGTTGGGAGAGAGAGGAAATACGTTCATGTTTAAACACATTCTGGTTTCAGTCTGAATAACCAGCTTCCATGTTGAAGGACTGCTATAGAAAGATCATTTTAAGTTGTCATTTAATGGTTCTTGAGAATTTATTCTTATGATGAAACCAAACATTTTTTCTTGCAGATTAGTTGGCTCTCCAGAGGCTGGCTGTGTTTTCCTGAAAGATGAGGGCAGGGTGGGATTCAAGCATCGGGATGAACAAGGGGAATAACTTCCTGCATCCTAGGCTGGAAGCCTAGGAAGGCCTAGGAAGCCTCTTCGTGGCTGATAAAACTCAGCTCTTCAGCAGAATTAAAGCGGCAGGAGGCTGATGATTTAATTCTTTAACATACGAAACTGTAAGTTCACTAAACATCCTGGGGCTTCATGACCCATAATAGTTATGTCATTCTTTGACAGCCTAACATACAATAAGGATGTAATATCCTAAGTTTGCTTCGTTACACTGTATAATACAAAGAACAACAAAAGGATTTCAATAGGTAATATAAATATTTTGGATTGCTTTGCAGTACTGTGCACATTTTTAGTGCACATTTTTAGGTTTTTTTCTGCAACTGAAAAGACTCAGATTCCTGCCCTTGTGGTTCTGCTCAGCTTGCCAACTAGTGAGAAGCACCATCACTCCACTGAGGTCAGTGATTATCTGGTGAATATCTATCCTCTACATTTCTTTGCTCTGGAATAAATGGCTTACATTGGCACAGAATCACAGAATGGTTGAGGTTGGCAGGGGCTTCTGGAGATTATCTAGTCCAAACCCTGCTTAGGCAGAGGCAGCTAGAGCAGGTTGCCCAGAACTGCGTCCAGCCAGGTTTTTAATATCGCCAAGAATGGAACTCCACAGTTTCTCTGGGTGATCAACCACCCTCACAGTAAAAAAGTTGGGTTTTTTTACTTCTCAGTCAGAATTTCCTGTGTTTCAGTTTTTATCCATTTTTCTCTTGTCCCATCACTGAGAAGAGTCTGGCTCCATCTTCTTTGCACCCTCTCATCAGCACAAAATCTATTTCCCTCCTAAGTAAACCAACATGCTAGCTATCTGCAGAGGAGATGAAAGCGCTGCCAAGCAACAAGACAAGACATCCTGCTGGGATGAAGATGCTAGAGCTGGTACAGAAGTCTACTAGCTCTGACAGCTGGATACAACTGGGTTGTGCATAGATTATAGTTATTGATTAAGAAAATTAATTGGCAGTGAAAAGCTATGGTGGTTGTGACTGAGAAACCAATGTGGGAGGTTTCCTGGGGGGCCCCCCTTGGTTCAGTTGTATTGATGAGTTCAGAGGAATAACAGTGGTGCAGAGGTGGCTGAATGCAGCAGACAGTCTTCTTGCCCACTTCAGAGACTGCTTCAGCCCACTGCAGGCTGCACAGCTCAGGCTTCTCCGAAGCAGTCTGTGCAGAGATAAGCCTTTCACAATCTGCAGGACCAGTGTGTATTTCTTTTCTAATTCCTCCTATAGCACAAAAAGAAGGCAGAGCCAAAGAAGATATATCTTCTTATCAAGGAAGACGAAGCTCATCTCTGAGTGGCTGGGATTTGGGGGGCGGAATTGCAAGCCTTGCTGAAGCCAGAAGTGAGCTGGAACATGTGCAACTTGCCACTTCTCCTTTGTATGTTAGCTGTCGCTACCCTGTACAGTCAGAGCAGTACAGAGGTGAGTAAGCTGTCTGTAAGGGAGCTAGCTCTGCAACCGTGACCTGTTCTACCACTTACCCTAATTAACTCCAGAGAGAAGCAGCACTAACGAAACTGCACTGCTGCCAGCACCTATGGTGGTATCTCTGTAAGGGGCTGCACAGTGTTACGCAGACCTGGTTGCTTGGAAACATCTATACAACTCAAGCTGACAGCCCTGGGCGGCACCAGCGTGGGAAAAGCATCTGAGCAAAGGAAGTGTAGCCAGCAGAGCACATACAGAAACCCAGGCCATGTTAGCTGTTATGCGCATTCTTGGTAGTTACAAATCTCCTTGGCAGTAGATACTCTATTCATCCTGCAGCTGTTGCAGGAATTGCACAACAGTTTAAGATGCTTCTGCTGCTTCTATGAGTTTCTTCCCTATCTCTCCCTCTTTTCCTCTTACCTGTGATGTAGGTTTCCCCCTTACATCCTGCCAGCCCCAGGGTGCCAGGTTTTCTCAGGTACTTGGTAGCATATCAGACATGTCACCTCCTTTCCTCTGTGCCCTCCCTCACGTGGGGTGGACTCCGTGAAAATATACCTGATACGCCCTGCTGCTGGGGTGTTTTGTGCTAGCCAGTCCTGACATAGTTTGCACATCATAGGAATAACAATAATTGCCTGCTGGTGGACCGGAGACAGTTTCAAACTAAGAAAAAAGTAGATGAAACACACAGGAGAGGGGAAAAAATGGGGGCACTCACAGTTACTCTGCTTATAAAGGCAGTATATCTTTGAGAAGTTCTGCTATTCTAGAGGCCATAAATCAATCATAATTGCTCTGCTCAACTCAGAGTCTTTATAATAGAAATCAAATACATCCAGGAGCTTTGGGTTCAAGTCACCATGGCAACCCAAGCCTAGAATGGCTGCGGATAGTCCATCTTACGTTTTCCATTGATCCTTATCTTTTAGTGAACATGGTTTACCTGGTGCTTCGTGACAGATGAAAACCTGAACGTACTGTATGTTCCCTTAACGTCTGTACTTGTTTGCCTTGCAGCAAATATAAATAAGTGCAAGTGCATGCTACCTTTGTGGTATTAATCCAGTCAGAGTTTAACTGAGCACTTTATTTGGTGTGACATTATTATTCAACATGTGGATTAAAAATTTGCAGTCAAGATTTACACTTTTATAGCCCATTTGATGCAACAGCCATGAAGCTGTTGAGACATACGTATGAATACAGGTGGATGGAAGGCAGAAGTCCCTTTTCCATGGCAACTCTGAAATGTTAAAATAATACTCATT
>NW_008825262.1:567165-567679 GCF_000699105.1 Pygoscelis adeliae
TGTGGTTGGGTTGGTTGGGGTGGGGTTTTGGTTTTTTTGGGGGTTTTTTTTTGTGGTTTTTTTTTTTTTTTTAGGAGAGTACACTGATGAGGCATAGGTTTAATGAAAAAGAATTCTGGGATACTGAGAAACTGATAGCCCTGGCATTGTTATTTTGGCCTTGAATTCCTAGAGTTTCCAAGCTCCTATCTCTGCCTGAGCTGTGGATTATTCGCAGGATAGAAAACCAGTTTTCTAGAACCCTGCTTTCAACTTTCAAACTTTTTCTAGTTTTCTTTCAACCCTGCTTCATTTCCATCATATTTAATGAAAATGAAATAATCCCCTAAAATAGTTAAAGATGAGAAGTTTAACGGAACAAACTTTGGTAAGAAATGTTCTGATGGGCTGATTAAACCTCATAACAAAACTTCTTACAAGTAGAATGATTAGCCACAGTTTCCAGAAGGGTACCCTTGGTCATAGGGAAGTCTCCAAGGACATCCCAAAAAATGAGTTAATAGCTAAACTGAGA
>NW_008825262.1:567709-581733 GCF_000699105.1 Pygoscelis adeliae
GGACTTTCTGTGTCTCCCTTTTCTAAAGGGAAAAAAAAGTGTCCTTACTGCTTTCTGCCAGCTGCACAATATTTGCCGTGGAAACACTTGGAAATTGAAAGGTTGTTAGACTTTCCTCAGAATAGTTTAAAGTAATCATTGCTTTACATATAGCTTTTAATGCTAATGAAAGTTAGACACATTTTGTAGTATTTTCCTCTCGTGCCTTTTTTTTTCTTTCCTGTTCACCACTCTTTCAGTATAAATGGTTCAAAACAAAACCCTGCTGTATGTGCATCTCAATCATAATCCCACTCCTTCAGACACTTGAAGGATGCCTTTCCCTCCATGTATTCACTGTTGCCAAAAGCGTCCGGAAAGCTGTGTTATTTCTGCTCTAGCAGTCACTGTACTTGTCACGGAGATTAAAAAAAAAACCCAAACCCACAAACAAACAAAAAAACCACGAACCCCCACCCCAACATGAAGAGGGCTAATTGTCTTTCCACTGTTTGAAGAAACCTTCTCCTCAGATGGAACATCACAGAATCATTTAGGTTGGAGAAGACCTTTAAGATCGTCGAGTCCAACCATTAACCTAGCACTGCCAAGTCCACCACTAAACCATGTCCCTGAGTGCCACATCTACGCGGTCTTTTAAATACCTCCAGGGATGGTGACTCCACCACTTCCCTGGGCAGCCTGGTCCAATGCTTGACGTCCCTTTCGGTGAAGAAATTTTTCCTAATACCCAATCTAAACCTCCCCTGGAGCAACTTGAGGGCAAAAAAGACAACCCAAGGAAAATTGGCTGGGGTAGAAGCCCACCCAGGACAGGCCGTCTGATACACAGCCCTGGAGCGGGAAGATTTTTTTTAAAAAAAGAGAGAGACAGACAGAAAGAAAGAACAGAGATATCCAGTGCATACTGAGAGCAGAGAAAGTCATGCAGAAGCAACGCAGGGAAATGGAGAAGAACAGGGCAAGAAGAGAGAAACTCTGGGGAAGAAACACAGGCCTAGGGTAGTGCAGACAATGCAGCTACAATGTCTTTGTGTAAAACACTTTAGGGAGTTCATAGTGCTTTGTATGAGTAGCTCTCCAAAGAGTCATGCATTTAGCACTTACTTTCCCATGGGTATTTGCTGACTCTCCTTCAACTCACTGGAACAATTATGCTTTATGAAAATATAATTAGCTACAGTTAGAAACAAAAACATAGGGCATTACAATAAAGGTGAGGCAGGATCAGTTAAGGCAGAATGCCATTCTCCCCTATGGATTTGCTCCCTGTTAGAGGAAGGGTTAACTGTTTTGGGGGGGAGGGGGAGGAGGGACATAGACACACAACAAAACAGCATGTGCTGGAGAGTACCGTTCCTTGGGATCAGGAGGAACAAGCGTGGTTCTGCTGATGAACCTTCAAGCAAATCTTTTGCAGAAAACAATATTTTCTTCCAATGGGTAATACTGGGAGTAGAGTGGTCAATAGCCTTCCATGGTGTCATTTGGGAAAGGACAATACACTTAAACTGTTACATAAATGCTAAGAGTATCTTACACAAATTAAACTGCCAGCTCTCATTTATAAATAGCCAATAAAGAATTAAAAAGGATACTGCAGACATGGTTTGACCATTCTCTTGATGTCTGCAGGTACATTGCTAGGAGGTTTTTAGATGCACACTTTAGATGCACAGAAGCACACTTACCCGGGAGGGAAAGGTTAATGCGCATTGAGCCTAACTTTGACATTCCAGAATGATATTTTGTTCTGATTGTCATTGATGAGAAGGTATCTCTAAATGGTTTGTGCTTTCGTCTGTAGCACACCCATCTACCAGGCTCTCAGCTTCACATGGACTGCTAAGGGATCAGACACGTGAACCTGCCCGCTTTCCTGTGGGCCTTCAATAGAATCAAACTATCTTTATGGAACACCATGATTGTATCAAATCACACTGCTCCTATTAGAAAAAGAGTCCTTCAGAGCATTTCCATTCTATGATCTATCAGACTTCCTACTAGGAGATTAAAAATATGTCTTAAAATATCTTCAAATCACTTATATTTATATTCCTTTACAAATGATGTTTGAATACAAACTTGATTTCAGTGTATTTAGCCTTGGTTTTCAAAGGAGCTTCAGAGAAGTAAACACAGAATATTAATGAAATCCGAGTCTTCCAAACACCTAGGTGTCCTTAGAAGCCAATCCTGAGCTGGTGACGTCCTCTAAAGCTTCTTGCTTCGCTGTAACTTAATAGAAGCAAGACTTGCTGTTCTGATTCAGGTGCAATGGAATTGTATACTGTAGTTTCATCAGAAGGGAGTAAGACAATATTGAGCCTAAGTAAGAACACGTGAATCTGATCTTAAATTACCAAGGAGTCAATTGTTTTGGTGATAACATGCAGTGATTCAGAATGAACTTGCGTGGAGGTTTGCAACAAAATCTGTTTTTGTGTCTTGTCATTTTCAGCACTTCCTGATTTTATCTGAGATTGGACATAAAAGTCATAGTATAAGCAAAAGCTGGAAAAACCCAGAACTCACCATAGAGGCTCATCTAACATGATCTAAGCTTCAAGAATCCCAAAGCAATGAAGAGGTATTACCCCTCACAAATTATCTGATACATGCTGCTTAACCCATGCCCTCCTATCTCCCCTGGGAATGCTCCTCAGAGCCAAACTACAGCTGTGTAATCTGAGGATTTGTGTAATGGGACCAGGATGGGGTTTACCCAGAGAATGAGTCCAGCTGTAGGAGCTCCAGCAACTTTTAGAAATTTTCTGATCTCTAACCAAAGAATTTGAGGTCAATACAGCAAAGCAAAGCATCCACATTGTTGCGGATCTAAAGGCAGACTGAAATTAGTTCTCAGCTTTTACTATAGATGGCCCCATCAGCAGCCTGACGTTATTCTGGTAAGTGAAAACAAGGGCAAAACAGCTTGGCAACTTCTGGTCACAGCTGGAAACGTGTGCTCTGACAAACCTGTGCTGGCTTTGCAGAAAGAGCTGACCTATTGCCAGTTCCTAGAGGGAATGGAGCATACCCAGAAATCAAGGATTCCTGTTTTCCCTCAAAAGGGCAAACACGAACAGTGGAACAACTCTGCAAGACTATCAGGGCATCAGAGAGACACAATTGCTGTCTTAAAAAAAAAAAAAGGGCAAGAAAGCAGCTCTATAAATTTCCCACAAATTATAGTCAGCTGGTTTCAAGCACCATCATCAAATGGGAGAATATTTGGCAGCCTACAGACCCACTGCCAGAATTTGTCTGGTAAAACACTTCTGAGCTTCATAGTGAAATTTCTTTCTTTCTGCTTCTTCTGTTCTCCTACCAATTGCTAGTTGCAGGAAAGCTCCCACACCCTCCTTCTAGAAACCGTGTCACCTCAAGTGCATGTGCAAGTAAGAAAACACTGATCTAAATCCTGTAACATGTTGTGAAGAGCTTGTTTTCTGACATAGTCTTATCCTCTCACTTGTTGTGGATTTCCAAGCATAGTACTCCTCTTAGCCTCAGACATGTATCATTCCATTTCCTCTTAATTGTTGAAAACCTGTAATACCTAAAATTATGAGTCTTGCAGATTCATTTACGGAAAATTGATTTCTTTTATCTTCAGCTTTATTGCATGGAAAATTATGAGCAAAACTCTCTGAAGCCAGAGGCTGAGGTTTGCAAGCACCTACTGCCTTGCACTATTGGCAGCTATGGAATTACAAATGCAGTGGGTCCAAAATACTTGCAGAAGAAAGTTTTTTCTGTTTTGGTATAAGATTTGCTTTGTTTTTAAAGAAGTTTAAAGATTTTGATGAATTTTTTTTTGTGAGGGGAAATTCCAAATTTTCATCAGCTCTAAGTAAAAGTTGATGCATGGCACTGCTAATGTTCTTAAAAGTCTTTTGCTGGCTGATAACAGAATTGCCCTCTATTTATTACCTACTCGTCATATATGTTTGAACAGCACCTTGCACAATGAGGCCTTAATCCCTGGCTCATGCCTCCATGTACCAGTGCAATAATAAAAACAACTGGAAATTAATTTGCTGAGCTTATTGCAGAAAATAAGTGTTACTCAGTAAATACAAAGCTATAGAATGCAATATGTTCTGAGATTATTTTCCTTGAGGTCACACTTGATGTTCTCCACAGCTGATCTTTATTAAACATCAGAAGGTAAACCAAGCCCCATTTATGTACACAAATGCCAAACCCCAATTTTTATCAAATTACTGGAGAAGTGTCTTTGGCAACGTATGAGGTAACCAATGGGCTATGCATCTGGTGTGTAGATTATTGGTTTGGTTAGAACAGAGCATGAATAATCTTTTAATTTCCACATCATCATCCAGAGAAAGAAACATATTGAAAGTTGTGTTTGACAATGCAGGTCCACTCCTATTACTGACTTTCTGAATTCTAAACCTCTTTGGAGAATTTAGGTTTTTATTACCTGCTTTTACCCTTTTATTATCAACTGCTGAGTAATGTGACATTGCAAAATAAATAAATTCAATTATGAACCTCAATAAAATAAAAATATTTTGTACATCTGAGAAATGCTTTACATTTCTAGAGCTTCTTAAAGCAAATCTCAAAGCACTTCACAAAGAAAAACCAAGATCTGGATTACGTGGAAACATGGTTTAATTATCTGGGTATCTTCGCTGTTTAGTCAAATTGGAACACCTATGCACATATGAAAATTCCGCGGAGATTTAAACTCCTTTGATATCATTTCAGCTTATTCATACAAATGCAATGTAAATTGCTATCAAACAAAGTTTAAAACAATAGCAAATACTATCAGACAGATACTCACTCTGTAAACCTTTTTGCCAGTTGAAAAACTTCACTGCCTCTGCATTTTTTCTGTAGTACTCTGCTGGAGGTAACAGCCTGTTAGTCTGCCAACAGGGCAGTTTATGTAACTTTGCCTATACTGCTACAGGCAAAATCAGCTGTTGTGGCTTAAACTGATTAAATTGATGACCTGAGCTCACACAGCTGATTTCTTCTGAAGCAGGTTAGGGAGTGCTTGCATAGACCACTTTGCCTGCAGGTCTGAAGGACTTAGCCTCTGATACAGGGCTGGTATTGGGTATCTGCTGTGGCAACATGCTCACTGGCAGAGATGGACCTCTCTGAAGAGGTTCGATTGTAGCCTCGTTTGGTGAAACAGCATAAGCCAAGTTTAAACCAACATCAATGCCGTGCACAACTTGAGCTTGTTTAACTGAATGGTTGTAATAGTTTATGTTCAGTTAAAACAGTGCAGCTGCCACATGACAGCAAATCCCCCATCTCACAACATCCTGGGGAAGTGGACTCAGCAGATGAAATTGTCTTTGAGACAGAGAGACAGTACATGGATTTATGTGAGAGCTTAAATGGGTCTTCAGTTTTGTGCTAGCCCCCCTATAACAGTGGCAAAAATGGAGCCAGGACCCCCTGGGTCTCTCTGATCTGACCACACGTTCCTCCTTGCCGTGTTTCTGCTGAGTTAGCAGAAACAAACATCTCTGACCAATATATCACCTTTGACTCTGTGGCAATTTGATCCAAAAGAAACACAAATACTGCTATATATTGATCCCAAAAGTGAGCAGGAAATGCTCCAGGTCTTATCAGCAAGCATGGAATAATAAAAGAAGATTATGGCAAAGTCCTTAAGGGATCATGCTGAAGATTATTTCTCTGAACCAATTAAGCATACGAATTAATTTCCTGAGGGGATAATGTTTTATTAGAAAACAGCTTTTGTAGACACCCTGGAGTTTGCATTGCTTGTGACAACTTTTTTTTTTTTTTTTTCAAATTTGTTGTGGATGCTGCCATCACACTAGGGAGAACATTTGCTTAGCCAGACTGTGTTTTTCTGGAGTAGTTCTTCAGTAATTTGGCTAGAAATAGATGAAATCTAAGTTATCTGAAAAGGAGGATTCACAGCCAAAACTTAGCAACTGACTCCTAATGCAAGAATGATCTGGTAGTTGTATTTCCCTTCTCTATTAATAACTGACTCTATTAGAGCATGTTTCACCAGGACATCTTAGGTGCTTTGCAAAGTGCATTAATGATGTTTTCATCTTACAGATGAACAAATACAGGCATGGAGAAGAAAAAGAAGCTCCTTGGTCAAAGTAATTTAGCTGTCTAGGAGTAGGCAGGATGTCCAGTTCTCTCTAACTAGCACCTAACACCAGATTCTCTGGCTTGTAAGCCTGACATCAGGGCTGAGTGAGTATGAGGCCATGAAAATGTCAGAGTTACACAACACGGTAATTGCAGAGAGACTGGCCATGGAGAATCAGCTTGAGGCCTTGACTATATCCTAGCTACTGCAAAGATATGCTGAGCATCAGGAGTGATGCTAGTGGTCCTGCTTCTTGCATCCTCTCAATCCTCACGCAAGGTTTGAGGAGCATATTCACATTGGACACTATCTTTATCTCCCAGTCCTCAAGAAAACCTGCAGGAACTGCACGGTGATGGTGAGCTCACCCTGGAGGATCAGGGTGCAGGTACTTAAAGGTGTTTGTGTGCTTGTGATAAATGCTTTGTGGATTTAAGCTCAGAGCAGTAAAATCAGAGGAACCATGCCCAAAGCTCACAGTTCCTATTATTTCTCGCTGCTTGACTTAACTTACCTTTTAACAGTAGCAGAGAAAAAAGGTAAAAACATGTTACATGCATACATACGTACAATGTCAAGTGTCAGTGCACCCTGAATTTATGAGCACTTTCCTTCCTTCAGATTTCCAAGATGCTGACTCCTCTCTGGAAAAACTCAGCTGAACAACCCACCACTGAACACAGCACTCCCTTCCTCACAGAGAAGAATCAATACTGTTGGAAAAAATAAAAAGGGCAAAAATAAAAATTGTGCCATGAACGTGTAATGTGGTATGGAGGAATTGGAGTCGCTGTTAGCATCTAAATCTAGAAGTTGTCCAGAAAGAATGAAAGAAATGCCTTATCTGGGGAATCTAAGCCAATTCTTCTGACTTCTAGCCAAGGCTCTCTTTCAACTGTGCTCTTTGGCTCCCTATGCTGCTGGCTGCAAGCCACAATTTTCTAGACTTAATCCACAGCTAGATGCCTCATTTCCTCTGTTGCTAAACATAGAAACCATCCACAGTTCTTCAAGTGATGATAATAGGAGTTTCAAGTGCTCTGTCTTTTCATAAGAGAAAGTTATATGCCTCAGATCCATGGGCTCCTATGCTCCAAAACCATTTTTGATTCTAGCCTTGGGAGAAATTTACTTTTTACATGCCGGAGCTTCAGCCTAGGTCAAATCAGTAAGACAAATAATCTGCAGACTGCAGGAGGTATATGAAGACAAGCTGAGTTTCCGGTGAACCACGTAAGAAATATCAGGAGCTAGCAACAGTAGCATACTAAAGCAAAGCTATGTTTTATTCTTTGGACCACAAACATTTGTCTTAGCAGACTGCAGACTATATCTCCTGTAAATGCTGTAAGAGGCGAGAATGTTAATAAGCCTAACTTGTGTTTGTTTTTCTTCTTTTCCTCTATCCTACACCTCAAGTATAAAACTAACCTTTGCCTATATTCACAGGTAGGGCCCTTCCAGAGGATCTGAACTATCATAAGATCCCCCGAAAAGCTATTAGCTACTAAACTCTGTATTAAGAGCCTCAGGCTGAGCCCATAAAAGAACAGGAAAGATACCTCCTTGCTTCATGGAGGTTGGGTCCCTAAGACCGTATATAGGAGTAGTGTGGGATGATTACAGTTTTAGTATATGAGATGGTATTTAGCCGAAACGACCTTTTTGAGTCATTTCTATGAATGACTGTCTCCAGCAGTGCCTTTCTGGGAAGCTCTTTCCCCAGTGGGGATATGCTCATCAACAGACTGATCTGTTACAGATGAACAAGCACTCAGTCAAACAGCTTGAATTGAACTGTGAACTCTAATTGGAAAGTTACCAATAAAAAGAACAGAGAAAAAAGTTCTTCTCTTGATTTTAGCCTGATGTTTTTCTGTAAATTGCACTAAATGAAGAATTGATAACAAGATTCTGCAGCCCTAATGAAATTACAATGAGCGATCTATACATGAGTCTCCAAGCATAACAGCCAAGGTCGTCTTTGAGGCAGAGTGAGAATGTGACTTGGCATATTTTCAGACCACAAGTTCATTTCTATGAAATGGTTAGCATGGGTCAGCAGCATGCATGCAGACTATAGTAACAACAGGAATAATAGGAAAAGTTGCTTCTATTTTGAAGGAGAACTTCTGGATAAATGTATCCTTACTTCCAGTATTGTTTCCTGCACGCTAATCTTTGTATGCAGTAGGGACAGATGCATGTTGCTCATCAGCTCAATAAAACTTTTCCATTCTACTAACTTTCCATAAGCCATTATATAGGCAGAGGCATTATTTCTGCAATTGATTTGTAGCTTGAACAGCATAAAAGAAAAGACAAGCTTTAATGAAAAGAGATGAGAGAAAGAATACAGCATTTAATGTACTGGCTACAGTAGCTTTGTTGTCTTGACTGTGAGATACAACCAGAAGTGTTGATGCGAGTGGGCTTGAGAGCAAAGTCTTCCATGCCCAGCAGCTCTTAGACAGTAGCCTTAGGCCACCTGCTGCAAACAACCTTGGAATGGAATTCAAGAGGTGTAGAGGTGTTGGGTTTTATTCTAAAGGTCAGTGACTTCTCCCTCCAAATTTTATTACTGGATTCAATCAGTTACTGTAAAATTGCTATGAGGTCTGCATTTGCAAAGGATTCAGTCTTACCTATTTGGAATCTGATAATGATTTATTAATAGTTTTATGAAATAAATGTTTTATAGAAAAGGCAAAAAACTCAATGAATTTCTATAATACTGCCCATGCTAAATGTAACCCTTGTGAACAGAGTCCATTCTAGCGTATTAAGGGTTCTCAGTCACTGGGCAGGATAGAATCCTTGTGTGAATAAGACGAAATGAACTGTGATGTGCCCTTATAAATACATGGCTCCTGGATGCTATTTGTGATTTTTCTTTTAAAATGCAAACATGTGTTTGCTGGCAGACACATTGTGACAGATGCCTGCTTTAACCTTTGGACTTCGGACACATGGAATCCTCTGTACCTACCTTTATCTTTTTTTTTTTTAAGTAGCTCTCTGTGCTGCCGGAATTGTAAGAGTATTAAGCCTTGCTAATGTTGTTCAGTTTGCTGCATTGTCCTCATTTCTTGAAAAATCGAACCAGATCATAGGATCAGAAATGATACCAGTAAGAAAAAACATCCCTGTTTTGCAGCAAGATCTAGGAACAAAATTCCCTGGCTGAAGCTTTGTTTATAGTGCTGCTTTTAATTTTGATCCCTGAGAATGCTGAAGCCTGCAAGTGAAAAGCAAGAGGGACTGAGTCCTGGGTAGGGAGCTGCCAGCATTAGTATACACATACAAGCTGGGAGCTGGGGGTGTCCAGTTCTCCTGGCAGCTTGTTGGCGTGGGAGGAAACAGTGGAGTTGGAATAGTCACAGTGCATATGCACGCTACATTTAAACACTCCACAAAAATACGGCCCTTGTTTATTGTTGTAGTTCTAATGGTTTGCCATTTAGATGGGCCTGTATAAAATTTATACCCACTTAATATCTTTTTTATTGTGCAGTTAATCACAAGGAAGAATAAAAAGAGAGAGAGCCTGAAGGCCTCTATTTCATTTGCTTATTAGAGCAGGGGAGCAAGAAAGAGTTTGCTAATAATTTATTTTAGTAAGATGGCTTATATTTGAAGATTTCTGATGGTGAGGGTTTCTGAAGAACAGGACTCTTCATGAATGAATATCATTGACAAGGAAATACAGGTCATCTCAAATGTTGGGTGAGGGACTTTGCTTCCTTCCTTTGAGATCCTGCTCATCTAGGTCATCCTTGGGACCAGTGTTTTCCTTTCTCTGTGGTCTGCTCCTGCTCTTTGACACCAGTTTCATACCCTGGATAATGGTTTTGATTTTTCATATATTGCCCCTTCATTTGTCGCCACCTACCTCAAGTCAACTTTAACTGTCCATAACACAAATTGAAGACAGTTA
Source organism: Pygoscelis adeliae (assembly GCF_000699105.1). NCBI lineage: Eukaryota > Metazoa > Chordata > Aves > Sphenisciformes > Spheniscidae > Pygoscelis > Pygoscelis adeliae. Next base: position 577,780 of record NW_008825262.1, read on the forward strand.
ATGTTTGTAGCATAGCCCCATTACTGTCCTAGAGCCTCACCATCTTGAGTCCTCACTCACTCGACCTCCTTCAAGCTGACCATGAAGAGCAAGGTCTCCAACCCATTTCTTCCCCTGGCTCATAAGTTAGAGTGTAACCCACCAAAACATCCTTTCTCCTGAGGTGTATTTCTCCTTTTCTTTGTTTCCATGGTGTGGGGAATTGATGGGTTGACTGTGGACACTGTTCCCTTTTGGACAGGAATGGTACATGATTATGGGCCATTTGTGAAGAAATATCACTGCTTTTCTTAGAGGCATCATTTAGCAGAGAGCCGAATTAAGGGCGCTGATCCCAGTATAATATTGTATCTAGACTGTCTAGCTGAATGGTTCCTGAGCTGTGGTCCACAGATGCTACACCGAGTCCTCAAATTCAGATCACTTTCATTGCATTACTGCACTAACGTTTTAGTAATAAGAATTTGTGGGAGTCTGCAAGACATGGTGAAGATTCTCTTTTAAGTAAAGTAAAATAATGAGACCATTAACATAATCCTTTGTCTGCTTCACTCCAGCAAGACAATGCTGAGATTAAAAGGCAGGAGAAATTATTTTGATCTCATCTTGGACCTAGAGAGAATTGAAGAAAACCATATTGACGAGGGACTTCAAACACCACGCAAATAAGCTCTGAGAATGGGAAAGCATCAGCTTGACTTTTTTGGGTAGCGAGAAATAAGTCACGAGTGAGGTTTTACACTTATGATAAACGTGGCAATAATTTTTTATTATCTTCTTTATTTCACCAAGGAGCTCTGCACAAGTGTAAATAAAAATAAAACATATATGAATCATAGAAATAGTGTCTTTGAGCAGATGTACATGGTAGGAAATAAGGAAGCATTTGTGATAGAAAGTGAAAAGCACAGCATTTAATGCACTTAGCTTTCTAATAGCATTTCTGGAGTCTTAGAGCACAGCTTTGCCCATCTCATTTTAATTTGGTTCTGTGCCCAACTTTTTAATGCTGACATGGCCTCCACCACAGAATGAACAAATGTCTACAGTGAATTACCCTCACAACAGCCCTGTGGCAAAGTGACATGTTAACCTATTTAGAGGTCAAATAGATGTGCCCCAAGATCTTAATTTCATCAAATTTAAAAAATACATTTCTGGGCCACATTTAGCACTAGCATTGCGGAAAAAACACCTTTAGATTGTTCTTTTAGATCTGCAGATAGTAATAGATGTATTGTTTGTAACTATAGACTTTGAATCTCCATTTGAAAATACACTCACGTCCTCAATCTTGCAAACTGTTCTATTTCCCAGATTAATGTTCCTCCTTTTGAGAACTTCTAGAATTTGTTTTCTTATTTTTTTAATGGTGCTGCTAGTGGGGGACTTGTCAGGTGTCTTCACTCCCGGTTGCCACAGAACTTCCATCTAGGATTAAAATGGTATTGATATCTACAGCTGGGAGGGGCAAGAAGGTTCACATAAGTAGTACCCGTGCACCCAGAATGCCCTAAAGTACAATCTTGACATTAAAATTGACAGGTAGAAGACACTGTGGGAATTGCCAGTGTTTCCATTTGAGAAAAATGATGTTTAGATTTAGCAGAGGACTGGACCTGGTGGAATAAAAGGCCCCTTCTTGTTCTCTGTTGCTGTGATAGGAAAGTACATGACATGAAGGAAGGACCTATAAATTAGACGCCCAAATTTTTCTATTAGGTGCTGGTCGCTATTTATTGTACCAGTACAAGTACTGGATATCTCTTCAGAGTGCAAACCAATCTGGAAGAAAACTGCAGTAATGATTTGTACTTTACTCATTCCCATCCTCTGCTTTTTATATCAGACACCTTTTTAATGAGAATTCTGTTATAATGAAATTTTGCTTAGAGAAAACTGATTTTGCTATTAAAAAGTTACTCTAAAGTAACTAGGATTCAAAACAATAATAGGTGTGAAAGACCAAAGCAAAAAATACAATGTATCTGAATATAATCATATTATGGTTTTATATTAGAACTTAAATTATGTGTTGAACATAGTAGCTTCGAAAGATGTACTTCCCAGTCCTCGACCTGAAAAGGACCATTGTCTTGGAGCATGATATTTAATGAACTAACTTAAAGGCTTAGAACTTCTGTACTCATAAGCTGACACCTAAAATCTAGGACACAACATCTCCCCAGTATTAATTTTAAATGAATGCTAATAAAACTCTAAAGGATCCAAATCCTGCCTAGGAAGGCACACACCTGACCTGTCCTGTCCAAAGGCAAGGCGAAGGGCCAGGCTGCTCACAGCATCCGGGGTGCACCCGTGACATAGATGTCCACAGGCAGAGAGCAGAGTGCCGTTAACAGCGAGGCTGCACAGGCAGAGGTAGTTCTTATGGCCCACAGTGGACATATCATCACTTCTCACAGGGAGGGAAGTGAAAAGTGGGCAAATTAACACAAGGCTCATGCAGGAGCTAGAAATTGATCCTGCTTTTCAGAATTGTAGCAGCAGTGCCTTCCCTTCCTGGCTTTGGGGATGGCTTCTTGGTGAGCTCATGGGAGTGATCATTGCATTATCTCTGATGTGCTGGAGGAGCAGTAAATGTCACGAGACCAATGCTGCCTTTTTCTTTTTTTTTTAAAAAGATTCATGGACTGACTATTTGCTTGCCTCACCCCATTAACTCCCTAACTGCCCAGCAAACCAGAAAGGCAATAACATCACTTACTCTTGCTGATGTTAACAGGAAAGATGTATTGTTGGCAAATAATAAATACTTCACATTTGTGAGTTTGCTTTTGCATGTAAATTAATGGGTTGTGAGTTTAAATTATGTATTTCTAATGTACCTTTCACCAAGGACATAAAAATGTTTTAAGAGAATGAATCTTCAGTGAACCCACCATTGTGTATGAAGAAGACAACAGACATCCCTTCCTTGCTAAATGCTTTACTCAGGTAGGGGGGGGTTCTGCTGTTCAGATTCCACTCATCAAGCAGAAATAATACAGGATTAGAGCTCGTCTTGCAAAGCCACTACCTTTAAAATCCTTGGCATTTCATGAAAGGGTGAATACTTAGTTCTCTTTCTCTCTCCCTCAAACAGAAGGTGCATTTTAGCTAGCATCTTAGTTCAGATCAGCAGTACACTTCTGAAGCACATATCCTCATTGTCACGGAGCGTGCAACCTGGACTCCTTTCAGAAGAAACTGAATGGGAAAATGTGCTCTGGGGACTCCCATGGTGTGTGGCAGTGCCTACTGGGCATTCAGTTAGTGTGACCATACTAGAGCTGGCCTGCAGAAAAGCCGTCAAAGCTTGTAATATGGATATTGGGTCCTTACCACCAGTTGTTTAAAGCTATAGAACCTCTGCTATTGGGCTGCACTACTTAGAATCATAGAATCATAGAATAGTTTGGGTTGGAAGGGACCTCTAAAGGTCATCTAGTCCAACCCCCCTGCCGTGGGCACGGACATCTTCAACTAGACCAGGTTGCTCAGAGCCCCGTCCAACCTGACCTGGAATGTTTCCAGGGATGGGGCATCCACCACCTCTCTGGGCAACCTGTCCCATTGCTTCACCACCCTCATTGTAACAAATTTCTTCTTTATATCTAGTCTAAATCTCCCCTCTTTCAGTTTAAAGCCATTCCCCCTTGTCCTGTCACAACAGGCCCTGCTAAAATGTTGTCCCCATCTTTCTTATAAGCCCCCTTGAAGTATTGAAAGCCTGCAATAAGGTGTCCCCAAAGCCTTCTCCTCTCCAGGCTGAACAACCCCAACTCTCTCAGCCTTTCTTCATAGCAGAGCTGTTCCATCCCCCTGATCGTTTTTGTGGCCCTCTTCTGGACCCGCTCCAACAGGTCTGTGTCTTTCTTATGCTGAGGGCTCCAGAGCTGGACGCAGGACTCCAGGTGGGGTCTCACCAGAGCAGAGTAGAGGGGCAGAATC
>NW_008825262.1:581985-582481 GCF_000699105.1 Pygoscelis adeliae
GGACCCTGCACTTGGCCTTGTTGAACCTCATGAGGTTCACATGTGCCCACTTCTCCAGCTTATCCAGGTCCCTCTGGATGGCAGCCTGTCCCCACACCACACTACTCAGCTGGGTGTGCAAACTTGCTGAGGGTGCACTCGATCCCACTGTCTATGTCATTGATGAATATATTAAACAGTACTTGCCCCAATACGGACCCCTGCAGGACACCACTTGTCACCGATCTCCATCTGGACATGGAGCCGTTGACCACTACCCTCTGGATGCGACCATCCAACCAATTCCTTACCCACCGGACAGTCCACCCATCAAATCCATATCTCTCCAGCTTAGAGAGAAGGATGTTGTGGGGGACTGTGTCAAAGGCCTTACAGAGGTCCAGACAGACGACATCTGTAGCCCTTCCCGTGTCCACTGATGTAGTCACTCCATCACAGAAGGCCACTAGGTTGGTCAGGCAGGACTTGCCCTTGGTGAAGCCATGCTGGCTGTCTC
>NW_008825262.1:582503-588019 GCF_000699105.1 Pygoscelis adeliae
TGCTCCATGATCTTCCCAGGCACAGAGGTGAAACGAATGGCCTGTAGTTCCCCGGGCCTTCCTTTTTCCCTTTTTAAAAATGGGGGTTATGTTTCCCCTTTTCCAGGCAGTGGGAACTTCACCAGACTGCCACGACTTCTCAAATATGATGGATAGTGGCTTAGCAACTTCATCTGCCAGTTCGCTCAGGACCCGCGGATGGATCTCATCAGGTCCCATGGACTTGTGCACCTAATACTTGGTAATGTAGATATAGTCAAAGTCTCTTCCTTAGCTCAGGTTCTTCTAAACACATTTCTTTAATGTTTCTCAGGCTGGTAACAATCAGCTAGGGATGGGTCCCAGGGTCCTTACACAGCAAATGTGCATAATCAGGCAGTTTCCTATTACCTACTATTCCTCTCTGAAGGACAGTCAAGTGAATCTTCCATATGTACACCCTAAATACAATGATCAATGAAAAAACCAGTCTCTCTAACTATGATCACAATAACATGTATTTCAGCTCCTCCCAACTCATCCTGGTCATTATTATTTAGTCTTTCTGATTCCTATCCCACCCACAAGCACATACCTTGATTCTGGAAATTGATGCTTTAAACTGGAAAGATGTAATTTATCTCAAAAGCATTGTGGCATATCCCTTGTAAAGATTCCAATAGATCTGTAAGTCCCAGAGTTTATTGGCCACATAACTGAAGTATTATCTTAGCAGAAACTGCTTCAGGAATATAGATGGATTTTTGTGCAATGAGATTGTATGATCAATCATAGGATTTCAGCTGCAGAAAGCAAAGCCTTGTTGATATATCTCTGCCATTAGAAAGACATTTTAAACAGTTGCTTTCTATCTTGAGTGTCATGAGTCTGGAAATCCTGATGCAAGTGCTTTCCTAGTTCAGCCAGATGAGGACTTATTCTGGTGAGGGCACCATTTTCTTAGGTGGCACAGGGCTCCCTGTGCAAATGTGCACAACACAGAAAAGTATATTTTCCACTGGAGTTAATCAGGCACCTGCTGCTTGTGGATAGAAGACTTGGGCCCAGAAATTGGCCCAAAGGAAATAAAGTGCTTCAGTTTGAGTTCCCTCATTATGTTTCAGCTCCAATGGTAGATGCTGGTGTTCTGCACTCAGTCCCAGCTTTGGGAACAGTAAGATGAGAGAGGTCATTATTAATTTCTACTTGAGAGAGACAGGTAACTAGAGTGCCTCAAAGCAGCTGATTTTCCCCTGTTCTTTTCATTCTCAGATGCTCAACTGCTGCTGAAGCCTTTAAAAGGTATGGCTTCTATTGATCATGGCAAGAACATTTCTGCCTAAAGCTCTTCAACTCCTTACGAGCATCAACGACAAAAACTTAGCCTATACAAACCTGCCCTGACTCGTGGGATGAAAGCACGTCCATATATTCTTGCACAGGTTGGGTTTGGTCCCTCTACTCTTAACCTTGCCATCTTTCCAACTCTTGTAAATGTCAATCTAAATTGCCCTGGCAGGGTGGAATCCCACCAGAAATCATGCTTTTAATCAGAGAAATATGAAAGGCGTCAGGACTCAATACTTGAATAATTCCCCACTTCCCCCAGCCAAAATTTCCACATGAGGAGCAGAGAGCTGTGAACCAAGGGAGAGATGGTGGAATTTTGTAATGCAGCATCTACTTGAGAAAACATGTGAAAAATGAGGTTAAAAAGCTTCATTTTGATGACATATCCAGAGCAGCCAGGTTAAAGGCAATCTAAAAGAGAATACCCTGCCATCTAGCACTAATATCCCAGAAAAAAAAAACAGCTCTTCCTTTCAATGGCTGGCACTTGATTTTAATAGATCCAGAGCACATAAAAGCTCCCACAGAGATGAGGCAGACGTATTTAAATCAGTCAAACAGAACACTTTCCCATCCCTTCCCCAACCCTATAGGAGTACATTTATGGTCTAATATATTATTGACGAGGCTGACTTTTATAAAAGTGCTCTCGCATAAGTGATTATAAATGTGTATCGTCTGCTCTGTATAATCCATTAACTCATTAAAATAATTGTCTTAATTTGATTGTTAAAGTGATTAATAGGGCAAGTGTTGAAGGAAATTAATACTCCAAATTGAAGCATAACTGCAGCTGAAAAATAACTCCACTGAACTGATGTGGTAACAAGGTACAGGCTTGTGGTTAATGAGCCTTGGGAAGTTAAATATAGGATGGTGTGGGGAAGACAGGAAGAAGACAATTCCTCTATGAAGCATGTCTGGAATGGCTTTGTGACCTGAACCTGGAGTCCTCCGTCCAGCTCAAATGTTTGCCCAAGAACAATCAGACCATGGACTCTGCTGCCTGTGCCCATAAGTCATGCTAGCTGCAGAGCAAACACCGGGACTGATTTTATCTCCTCTAACGTGGGGGAGTAGCAAGCTAGGAACTATTTAGAGAAACTGGATGTATTCAAATTCATAAGGCTGGGTGGGAGGCTCCAGGGGTGCTGAGAAAAGTGGCCAACATGACAGTAAGGCTAAAGGAAGAGAGAAAGATACAATTTAGTAAGGCTTTTTCCACTGTCTCCTGCAGCATTTGTATTTAGATGCTAAGGATGGACCTCATGAATGGGCTATTAGGTGAGTCAAAAGTGGGCTGGCTCACCAGGCTTAAAGGGTAATGATCAATGACCAATGTCTGGGAATCCATATTAGAGCCCATGTTGTTCAACATTTTCATCAGTGACCTGGATGACATCACAAAATATTTACCTGCAGGGAAGATGAGGATGACCACAGACTAGGCATGTGGCCGAGCGTTAGTCCAAAGGGACTATCCCTACAGCATCACTCCTGGAACCAAACACTGAAGATTGCAACAGGTTCTTTCTAAAACCCCTCCCATTTACTAATTACAGAAGATTTCCATCCCTTATGTACCACCTTTCTTTTGCTCAGGGTCTTCGATTGCTTTTATATGTCATATCCAATGCAAGGCACAGTATTTTATCAAGAAATACACGATCTCCCATGCATCTGCTAATAGAGTGCATTTCAATCTTGCCTCTCGTTTCTGGTTTTTAGTACACCTTTAGATGGAAAAGAAAGAAAGTAAAATAAAGAGTCAACTTGAAAAGCAATTCTTTCCCAGCAAAGCATCCACTTCTTTTAATTCAGGATCTAACATACTCTTCCAGTAAATTCTGCTCATTTTCACAGGCTAAAAATAGCAGTGACTTTATCTTTAGCATTCTATTTGACCCATGTAAAATGATAAAATATTAAATGTATACTCTTTTAAAAATCCCCCCTAGATAACTGGTTGCCAATCAGTTTCTTCAGCAAATCCATGACAGCGACAGAGGTGAGTTCCTTGCAGAAATTACTCTTTCACATATATTAGATTTTGGAAGGATGCCACAGCCTCTTGCATTGAGTAACTGACAATGCAACAGTGTGTATTGTAATATCGAACCATATATAGTAACACTGAAGAATGTCAAAGAGCCATTTATTACTGATAATAGAAATCAGAGCTGTTTTCTCCCTGTGTGAGATACCCATTTACTGCTCTCTCTCCTCCACTGCTATTACACTCACACCTCCCTTTCCGGCTAAGCAATCGTTCATATTAAGGCTTATTATGCACCATCTTTATTTGGAAATCGTTTATATTGAAGTGTAGAAATTAAGGGAACTATTCAGCCATTGATGTAACAGGCGTTGGAAAAGTCTCTTTCAATGGCAAAAGCAAAATTGCAGTATGGAGGGAACTAGCAAAAGAAGAGGCTGGATTATTGAGCTTAAGAGAACAGATGGGAATCATCTCATAAGAGAGCCTCCCTTCAGTAGGTACTTTGCTAGCACCTGGGTACTGTGTAGACTGGTACCATTACCCACATCTAAGAGAACAGACTCTTCATTGCAGCTGAGGCACCAGCAGTGCAGTGAAGAGGGAGCTAGTGCAACTCCCTGTTCTTTCTCCCCATCTCCTGCTAATCTCACCTGAGAGACAGCTAGGGGCAGCTTTAGGTGATATTCAGCTGCAAAGCACCCCACTGTCCCAGAGAAGAGTCAGAGTGCAGGAGAAACCCCGGACAATGCAGAGTCAGGGATGTGAGAGCTAAGGAAGCAGCTAAATTCAATGACCTTACACCAGCTGCAGACTTCTCTATGTTAAATTGATTTCCATTTGGATGGGTAAGGCCAAGTCCTAATCTGTTTACAGCTTAAAGAGGCCTGGAAGGGGTAGTGAAGCTGGATCAGGTAGTTTAGAAAAACTTGCAGCTCTCTGTGTTCACACCTGTGACAGGTTTGGCACTAACTCCAGAGAGGAAACGTTTGTCTCTGGAAAACCATCCACAGTTGCCTTTTGCAAATTGTTATGTACCTTCCTCTTAAGCAGCTGGTCCTGGCTGCTGCTGCTGGAGATGGGCTATTAGACCGGATAGTATTCTTGTCTGTCCCACTTTGGTAATTGCTTGGTCCTGAAGGACAGAAAAGTAGTTTTCTGTGCCACTAACTTCACATTTTTCATAGCAGGCCAACTTTTACATGGTAGTAGTGTTTTGCAGTCATGTGAACTCCAACATTTGCATCTGTGGGGAGAAAACTCATTGCTGGAATGCAGATCATTTCACATTTTCTGTCTTCAGTGAGGGTTTTTTTCTCCCTTACCTGTTCTGCTCCTCTGATACCACTTCCTACATTTCATCACTTATGCCACCTAGAAATTGTCATTCTGTTCATTCCGGCATTGGTAGATCAGATGGTGAGAAGAGGAAGGCTTAATACCTGCTCTTGGTTAATTTTTAGGAGGTATGGAAATGAACAGACAAATGCCTGTGATTGAAGGACCACTGAATATTACCATAAGCAGTAAATTCTTCGGAAAGTAGGTATGAATACTGATCACATTGCAGCTGCAAGAGGTAAAGTTTCTGGAATAGAAAAGAAAGGCTCACTCTAGAGCTTTATGCAGTTTGCTTTCAATTCCATTTACAGTTATTTCTTGGTTTTATATCCTGTTTTATTGAAATCCATTTTTTACTTTAATATTTTTTGACTTGGGTATAGATTTTTTTGCCTTGAGCACATGAATGAAATGCCACACTGTAAAGTACCAGTTAAAATTATCAATGCAAATACTGTAGCGATGTCTTTATGAGTCTCTTGGCATTTTTTCCCGTTTCTGGGTTAAGAGTATTTATTTTGCTTCATTCAAACAGAAACTCATGCCTTATAATTTGATTAGTATGACAACAGGCATTTACTGGTTTTGCACCTGTCTCAACACCATTCTGCTGTTTACTTGCTCCTTGGATTTTCTCTCATTAGCATATTATCAGGGAGTTTTGTGATGATCAATCAGTCTTAGAGGTGAAAATGCTCTACTTGACCCCTGGATAAGAGGAATGTAGGCAAAAACAGTGCATATTTCTCCTAGGCACGTAGACCATGACACCTACCTGGTAGACCTGCTGTGAAGGCAGGTTTTGCCTTTAGCAGAGGAAGTTTTAAATGGCTCTTCCATTCTTTTTGTC
>NW_008825262.1:588037-598707 GCF_000699105.1 Pygoscelis adeliae
ACCCTGCCACGTGGGCACATATAGTAGTGCAGTGGGTAAAGAATACAGAAAAGAGAAAAAAAACAAATGCCTCAAGGATCTCAGGCCGAGTCCTCCAAAGCCACTGAGCAGACCTCACAATGTAATGGTGAGATGCAGCACTGGAAACCATCAGCACTGTTAACCATAAACTTTCCTGGTGCTGGAGCAGGACTGTGTACTTCAGGCATCGCAAAGACAACTGCAGATGGTTTGAAAGGATTTCCCTGCATTTGTTTCAAGGCAGTCACATACAGGAAGTGACTCCTTTGGTATACAAGGGACTGGAATATTTGGCAGAAAGGGCCCTATAATAGGGTTAAGAACTGTAATAATAAACTGAAAGGTACAGCTATAATAACGGGAAGAAATTAGGAGAGATTTCTTGAAAGGAATTGAAAAAGCTTAGGATCGATAGACCATTCACTTTGGAATGCAACTTTGCATGTTTCAGATATAATTCCTGTGGCTTATGATACGTCTGCAGTGTTTCGTTACGGTCTTTTTTCCAAATAGCTGTAATAGAGTGCAGAAAGTACACCTTTCTTGTTAGCCACCTTGCTATCTAAGGTTTAAGAGGGCAGAACAATAGGGGCATGGAAATAAATATTGGATTAATTTACTATTTTGAGAGATTGCTCTATACAGATAAGTCCTAACAGGGTAGACCATGGTTTTGCAGCCCTTGACAAATGGAGCAGAAAATATTGCACAGCTCAGCCTACAAACACTCGTGAACCCTAAAGCAATTGAATATTTTACAACTCAGTTTGGACAAGCCCATTTGAACAAGTATATTGAATTTGAAAGGAAAAAACTGAGAATAAGAGAAAAGTAGCAAACCACGAGCAAGAATAAAAGACGGCAAAAGAGAGAACAACTCTTTTTACTACTTATTCATGTAAGGTCCCAACTAGACATCAAGATCCCCTTGCTAATAAGCTTTATGTAAACATATAGACAAAGCATGAGTGAGTTACAGTCTTATAATGTTTACAGGCCTTTTCTCCAGCTAATCAAAACAGTACCTTGATGGAACACACACTGGAAGAGAGAGAACAGTGCAGCGGCAGACAGGAAAGGGGAAAAGAAAACAGTTCTGATCTTTTCAGCATCTAAATACTTTCATGAGGGCCTTACGGAAAAATCCAATACATTGAAGGCAGGTATTGCTTGTTTAAGAACACATGTAAGTAAAACAGGTATGTTCTTGGCCAAAATTCAAAGTGTAGGCAAGAAGCACAGTCTGTTTCTTCTCTGCCCCCCCCCCCCCCCCCCCCCCCCCGCCACACCCACATCCCACATACATAAAGACACTGGTAGAGCTGGCCGACAATGTGCCCGGGAGGAGGGCTTGTTCGAAGAGCTGCCATGCCCCATGAGTGTGAACGGGGCTGGACCCGGGTATCCCCAGCCCACCTCTCCTCTCCCCCCTTTCAGTCAAGATATTACTGTAACTCTAGGCAGGCAGAATTGCTTCCAGCAAACCTTCAGGAGTGGTCACTAGATGTATGTTAGTTCCTGTGGAACATTTAGATGAAAATTAACATTTTAAATTGTCATCTCTTTTCTTTTTGCAAATTTGGCCTGTTCAATGAAAACATCCTATGATCAAATCAAAACAAAGCAGATTTTGAATAACAAAAATAAATATGTTAATATATGGTGAGGACAAAGGTTGTTTCCCTTTTGGATAGATCTAACTATGCGTCAACATTGCTGGCCAAGCTCCAACGTTCCATCCTCACTTGCGCCCTCATTTTCATTCATGTCTTCTGTAGGTTGTTTCTCTTGATGTATTTCCAGACTCTGTGGCTCACTGGGGCCTCCTGAGGATGTCTGCACTCTTCTTCCAGAGTATGCTGGAAGATACCTTACAGCAACATAGCTATTCTTAGGTAGACAGCTGCAACATTTATTTCAGGTACTGGTTCATGGAAGTGAACCGGCCAGCCCACAGCACTCTGATGAAATAAGCTTCTTATCAGCAGTGAATAAACCAAGAACAAGACCTTGGAAAGCAAGTCACTGGCTAATATACTCCCCTAGGTACTGCAGCATCTCCATTAGCTAAAGTGAGGCCAAGTGCTCCTCCTTGTGACCGAGACAGATGTTACCAGCGATGAGACGCTGCACGACAAGGAGGGTCACTTTCCATGCCTGTTATCCTACCGGCTGGCACTGGCATTGCCCCAGAGCACTGTGGCTTTGTGAGGTGGAGAGCAGACCCAGGCTGAAATGGGTAGCTACTTACACTTAATCCCACAGAGTCACAGCAATCCAGACCCTTTCAGGATTACCTTGGGTGCTGCCAGCCTGCCCACGAGGCATGTTACTTGCCTGTGTTGCCGCATAATAAGGGTTCAGGATTTTCCCAGAATATCCTGATATGTTGACAAGAAAACTCTGTGTGTGTGTGTGTGCATGTGTTCACTAACTGCTCACCTTCCTCTCCGGCTTCAGCTCTTTTTCTTGTAGGCAAGTGTCTAAAACAGTTTACAGAGCAACTATGTGAAACAGATTACCGTCTGTATTTCCTTTTACCTCCTTAATCTTAAAGGATTGCTTCTGGGACAACAGAGAAGGGCAATACAATATTCTTTCCTGAACAAACTCAGCTTGCCCAGCTTGGAGAAGCTTTCTAAATGCCTGCCTGTGGTAAGGAATGGGAGACTACGGGAGACTGATGGCTGGACATGTTTTTCTTAAAGTTTTATATAGCGAGAACTTCATTTTTCAAAAGGTATTTCATTACATCCAGAGTGGTGGCAGCTCAGAGAAAAGGCAACAACAAAAACATGTTAAATGGCAGTAGATAGACACTGAGTAGACAGGAGAAATGGGTTAGCTACAGTCTGTAGTAGCTTGATCTCCTGACTCCTATGATGTTGACTTTGCAGCATGAGCATCTGGCTATGTGCTCTACTGGAAGTATGTTCCCTGCTCTAGCAACTTAATTCTGGTTGTCTTCAGCATCTATGCTTTAAATAGAGCCACTGCCATACCTATTCCCCCAAATGCTATCAGGCCATTCACAGGAAAAGATGTAAAGAAACTGCATTGCCCTGATAGTCCTAATCCACAAAAAGGAAAAATAATTATTAAGTGGTCTAAGAGTGGCAGCTGTGATGTGTGAACATCAAAGGCAACAAAGCCTTTTTTCTTCATCTCTAACTAGCTGCTCTGCGATGCAGCAGACGCTGGCTGGGGGCGGTACAGCAGGGTGATAGTAGCTGAACCATGGAGCCTGGGTGAGTGAGCAAGTTCATGTTTAATTAGGCAGCTTTCTGGGGGATCAGGGTTTCCTAGATGCTGTGAATGCACATGGTTGCTTTGCACAGATCCTAAAGAAGCATTTATTTTCCTTCTGAACACAGAAAAAGAAGAGAGAAAAATGTTGACCTCAAAAAAGATCAAGTATTAAAGATTCCGTGGCGCGCATGATAGGAGTAGAAGGAAAGCAGGGACACACTTCCAGTTTGGCTTCAGAGAATGACAGAAACACTGTGCATGAAACAATCTTCATAAGCGCCCCCACCCTGAGAAGAAAAATGCTCCAGGAGAGAAGTAATAAATTACAACTTTGACTGACTAAAATTACCCTTGATTATAAGCAAGGGTGTCTAGTCAGCCCGGAGAAGCTAGAGGCTGAAAAACTAGACTCCTTAGTTCTGTTCCCTGGTCCAGCAGGGCAGTACAGTTTCAGACTGACACAATGACTGCAAGTGCTGTAATCTTGATTATGCTGCAGAGCCTCAGTGCAGCCCTGAGGGAGTCCCTGAAAGGTCTCATTCTATCCTACCCATCTGCAAAACAGAGATAAACAAGAGATGTCTTGAGCCTTCATTAATATTTGCAGGAGTACTTTGAAGTGCATGGCGCACTGTACTGCAGAGCAGTTAACGCGACAGCAAAGCCATTTGTGGCTCCAGATGCCAGCAGCAAACCTTTCGCTGCACAGCCCATTGCACCAGTTATAGCCCAGCTTCCTGTCTGCTGTTTGTGGGCCTGTCATCCTGCTGTAAAGCCTGTCAGCTGCAGAAGACTAGTGCTGGGGTTCAATCTCTGCCTTAAACATTCATTTTGCACCTTTACTATGCAACCAGAGTTCATTCTGCAGAAAGGTGTTTAATCAGTTTTGATGCTGCTGGCTTTTGTTGCTCTTGGATGCTCAGCAGGAGAATGGGATTTAAATTTGCAAAAGTGAGGGCTGTAGCCTCAGCACCAAAGAGTCCTCGGTGATGGGAATAAGCCCAACAGCAAAGAAAACAGATAAATCCACTGAGCCAGCTGCTAGGGCTGCAGTCATTTGCACCTGGCTGCTATGCCCCTAAGCAGTATCTCTTGCATAGAACCGAAGGCAGCCGGATGCATAAAGGGCCAAAGCACTGAGGAGTCAGGAGACATTGGCATGCAGTAGACATATAACAATAAAATCTGGGTTCCCAGGTGTGTGACGAAAAACAGAGGGAGGGAATAAAGGCTATTAGCAGAACTGGAAATTCTAATGGTAGCTTAGACTGAGATTTTAAACAGACTCCAGGCTTCTAGAGGACCATATGAAGTAGGTGCAGGCACAGCACAAATCTGCGTGAAATCTCTGCGAGAGCAGAGTTTGGCTGTATCTCATGCTGGCACACTGGATGATCTGGAGTGGAATAGTTTGCACTGGCTGTTTTAAAACTGAAGGGCAGTGATTTATCTATTTTTATTTTTCCAACAAGCAAATATAAATTGAAGATTTAAGTTAAATTAGTTATAGTGGGTATTTATGGACTGTACTATGCACGCCTTCTGCTGGGCCTACGAACGGGAATGACTCTCACTTGACGTGAACTGCTTTGTTAAATACAGTAGAATGGTAAACTGTGAAGGGAGAAAGCAAAATTCACAGGTGAATATTCAGTCAGCAGCGAGAACAGCAAAATTAATCAGTAAATTGTGTGTTTAGTTTATTGCCCTAGTGGAAAAGGAATGCAAACTGAGGTTTAGAGCAAGAATAACTTATCTATTTTTTAAGCCAGCATGAGGTTTAAGAAGTTTTATTTGTTTCCTTTGTAAGAAATATCTCAGGCATATCTCAAAAAGATACATGGCAAGCTCCTTCTACTCATCAGAACAAATCAATGCTTGCAGAAACCACCAGTAACTGTTATAGCTAAAACCTCCACCTTCCTAAAAGAAGGCAAATGTGAAAGGAGAGCTCAGCAGACATAATACTGCATTGGGGCTGTTAATTCTGTTTATGCCTTTAGCTTAGCTACCCTGTGTTGCTGTTGATGGGCTGTCTGATGTCTGTACACTTCAGGTTTCAATGCTATCAGTAAAGGTTTTGGTTGTATTTGACTCAGAGAAAACAGTCTGAGCTCAGGAGTGCTAGGTCTATGTTACTGGGGTCATTCTGCCAGTTACTGACGAATATGCAGCTCTAAAGATATTCTTGAGTATTTTTAAATGCAGTGCAAAAGGAACAGAGCTGAAGTTAAACAAAGCAATTATTTCCAAACTTGAGCTTTCACAATAGAGACAAATTGTAATCACACCCTTTGAAACCTGCAATTACAAGCAGTTCCCACTAACCCTTTGCCCTCCTCCTTTGTGATAGATGGAAAATGAGCTACAAGACCTTAGCCAGTGCTTCTCTCTTGTTTCTTGATACTCAGCAGAACTTCCCTGAACTTGCCAGAAGCATTGTTTTCTTTAATTCCCCAAAGTGTTTAGAGACCCTCTAAAGGACTAGGAAAACCTCCCTGGCTGAGATGTTTCAGCACTTCCCTGGCTAAAACAGGTTCTCCAGGAAAAGAAAACATGGAGAAGTAGATTGTACTAACCTTTTCCCAAAGCCATTTCTGGAAACCTATTCCTGTCCTGGTGTCCATGCTTTGTTTCAAAAAAGGCATAAAAAATAAGGTTGGCTCAGGGAAACTGCCAAGGCTGAATCACGGCATGGAAATAGTCCTCCTCATCTGGGCTTAACACAGTGCAAACACCAATAGGAAAGGGAAAAGGTGGTTTAACCACAGCCTGTAAGTACCTGAGTGGAGGAAGATTTCCGATATGAGAAAGCTTTTTAGTTTGACAGACACAAGCACAAGAATTTTCAAGTGTAAGAGTAATTAAGCAGTGGTAACTATTATCAAGGGATGTGGTACATTCTCCATCTCTTGGAGTCTTCACATCAGGGCTGGATGTCTTTCCAAAAGATATCAAGACTGCTTCAGTAAGAAGCTGCTCGTCTAAATTTAGGGACCAATGAGTGAAATTAAATGGCCAGTATTATACTGGAGTTCAGATGGCGTGACTATAATAGTCCTTATGAACTTTTAAAACTCCTGAGCCGCCAAATCTTTGCCAGCACCTCCTTAAGGAAAGCTTTATGAATAGGATTGGACTGATCAAGCTTTTGGACAGCATGTAATAGCCTGTCAATGACATATGTATCAAGCCCTCAAAAGTTCTTATCACTTACTGGAGGGAAGAGCAGCACAGATGAGACTTTGCAGAACAGTACTTCAGACTGTGCACATCCACCCCTCAGCACCAATACATTTTCCTCTGGACTTCAGTTGTCATCTTGGCAGGACTTGAGTTTACATCTTGAGAAGAGTCTCAGCTTGTGTTTTTATTACATAGGGTAGTCCTGTTTAGGAGATACCTGGCTGTATCTAAGCTGATGTACTAAGACAAAAATAGTCATTTCCTCAGTGCAGAGAAATAAAGGCCTTCGTGAAGCAAGTGATATTTGAGGCGAGCACCTGTGGCACATGCTCACTTCAAATGCAAGAAATGAGGATACAGTCCCTTGGTGCTCCCTGAAATGATACCTTGTAAGCAGCAGTTTTCCAGCAGTAAAACCAAAATGGGACAGCAGAACAGAAACTGCTCACTTTTGTATTTGCACTTTTTATTCACCAACTGCTTTGGGAAGGGCTGGGCAAAGAACTGTAGTGCCTTTGCTTGTGTAACAGCCATGTGTTTCTCCTCAAGATTTTTGCCTTGCTTAAAATATGACGATAGAGCCCATATGGGCTCCTGATCTAAAACTCTGGAGAGCTGCTGTTTACTTTTGGCTAGGGAATGCAGCATTCGCATGTGCAGACCACCTTAATGCTTTATGCTCTGGGGATGAGAACAGGCAACTCTGCTGGGCAAGATCAAGAAATCTCACCCTTCAGTGCTGACTTTAGCATAATACTTAGCCACAGCTCTTGAACTCAGGGTCTGCACAAATCCCTGTCAATCGGTTTGCTCAAAGAAAGAGCAAAGGTTTTGTTTCATTCTGCTTTTGATTAGCAGCCTTCACTGGGCAACGGTGCTAGCTCATTTAACAGCAGCTACCTGAAAGCACGAAGACAAAGCCTCCTAACAGCTGCCGTGGTAGCTGACAACACGACTTGAAGCTCAGCACTCTTCAGAAGAGACTTACTGCAACACTGGGATTTGTTAATGGCTGCCAACAAAGATGTAAATAAGGGGAATGGAAACCTTACAGTATGTGGTGGGCCACGGCTAGCCTTGAAACTTCTGTTTCTAAATAAATAGTGCTGTTTAACCAGGAAGAGACATGGGCACATGCTGGACACAAGCTGCCTATTTAAACAATGTCTGTGACAGTAGTAGGTGGGCAGTGATGGAAGTAGAGAGCAATGAGCCCTCCTCATAACATTGTGTTTGACCACAGGCGACTACAGACGGGCTCAGTGGTTTTGCCATGGATGATACAAGGGAGGAGCGGAAAGAAAAGAAGCAACTAGCTGGTGATAATAGAAAGACTGTAACGAGCAATGCCCTGAGACAAGCAGCACACACACGTGGGAGCGCTGTGTGAAATAACATCTGGCCCACAGCTTGAGTGTATCTGAACTTAAGCACAGTGCCATTAAAAAAATTGTATTTCCTCATAAGCAAAAGAAAGGCTAAGAACGTGCAAAAAATCTCCCAGAGCCTAGCTGACAACAGTTTCAAACTTGTAGTTTAGTGGGGCATAGGGACTCCAGTGGAAAATCAGTATCCTCAAGGAGCATAGTGTCTGTAAGGTCAAAGGAGCGCTCTGGATCCCACATTGATGGGAAACATCCCATCTGCATCTATCCTGCTCCCCCAAAACATTTAGTGAAACACACAAGCTATTCAAGGGGGATTTATTCCACTTCATGCAAAGCTACAGTCATTTCCAGGTTTTGGAGAGAAAATACTGGCCAGGGTAGTGGGGTTCTCCTCTGACTTTTCTAAAAGAATCTCTATCCATTTTACTTTTAGCTGAAACAACAACCAGAGGTGTACATAAACTCATGCAATCCTTAAACCGAGATGTGCATGCCTTGCTTAAAATAACAGAGATCAGGAAGGGGGTAATCCAGTACTGTAACTGCAAAAGAGCATCCTCTGGCAGAAATAATATCAAACGACTGCAATAAGTTCATTAATCTTGTGATTATTTCTGCAGTAGATGTGTCACATATAGTGTTACAGCTTTCAGCTGCCATGCGGTCAGTATGCAGCCCACAGCTGACAGCAGTTGAGTGGCACTGGAGTATCTTTAAACAGGCCTCTGCCTAAATCCCCACACATCCTTAAAACAATACTCCAAATTGGGTTTGTTTCCCAGTGTTCATGGCCTGCCATAAATCTAGTAGTTACCTTGGCCCACATCACAGAACCATGTTTACAAAGAGACATGAAACCTTGAGGAATCACAGAGCACTCTGGACATGAAATAAGGGGCAAATTAACTGTGCAAGTGTCTGATTTCTTGGAAGTTGGCAGTTTGATAAAGACTGGAAAGTTGGCTGTTGACAGAGAGCAGCCTCTCTGAAAGTACTGTTTGTGTGTCCATATGTATGTCTCTGTGGGTGCGTGCATGCACACACGCACCCTACAGAAATACTGTTTTCTTTACATAGGCTCAGGAACCCCTTATGTAAAGTAAATCTTCCAAGTTTTCCAGGTTGGTGGTAACAAAAGAGTTTAGTAACACTGAGGATTTACCACAAGCAACTGACAATAATAAAATTCATTCCAGAGAGTGTATTAAAAGTCCCAACTATCTATGTAGCAGCAAAAGGGGAAGCAAATGCAGTAGGCCTGCTAAGCCAGCTCTGCTAACATAGTTTAAAGCAACAGATTTATTTAGGTGTCCAAAAATGGAAACTCCCTCTACCTATCTTAAGAGCAAAACCTCACTCTAAGGAAACGAGAAATGTCATCTTCTTCCAAGTATCATCCAGAGATATAATAATACAGATAATAATCCAATTCTGTTTTAAATTACCCATCATACCTAATGCTCCTAGTAGATTTTTTTTTTTCCCCCTGAAGATAGCATTTGACTTGACATTTGAATTTGGCTATAACTGTCTTTTGCTGCAGGTACAAGCACTGTGTCATTGACTCGTTGCAATTTACCATGTATTGGTTCTAATGACACCAGGAACTCACATTCAGTCAACAGCGACTGATACGAGGAAAGGGGTGTGGAGCTGGCAGGCACCAGGTTGGCCACAGATTATACTCTTGCCAGGAATGAACTACATTATCAAGGACTGAGCAGTACTGCAGTTCAGACTCGCTGCCTGGCAAACAGCTATCAGCTGCTTCACATTCACTCAGGCTATAACAAATTCTTACGTTGGTTTCTGCACATAAATTATGCCTCAACAGTCTCAGTCTCGTAGCGCAATTTTGCTGCTGTCCCTGTAGTGGATTTCGTCTGGCTGAGAGCTGACTGTGTAACTTCAGAGGAAAAATTTTTGAACCAGAATGACAGGAAGGCTGTAAAAATGGTTCAGCTGGTTTCTAATTTCTATCATGCGTTAATGGGACTGCTATAATCTGCAGCTATCAGATCTGCTAAAACAAGCCTGAGTACATGTGACAGAGGAGGAATTGTGGACCAGGACCCAGCTTAGAGAGAGGGAGCTTGTGAGCAGTGAACATGTGCTAATTGCAACCCAAACCTATTTTGCTTTGGTGTTTGAAAGCCTGTGTGTCTGATGCAAGGTGATTGCTTTTTGCAAACCCCAGAGGAAAGAGGGGAAGAAAAATTGTCTCTCTCTCTCTTACTTCAAGAAGCAATCTTACATCAGTAATTACATCATGTAGCTTTCAAGCATAACTTGGTTAGAACCTTATCTTCTCTATAACAACTACAGTAACAGACTGCATTGTGGAGAGATTTGATTAAGGGGTGATATCAGTCCATTTACTAGGAACAACACGAAGCTGGGGTGCAGACGAGGTTTTAAACCACCTGTGCTTGGCTGTAAGAATTAGATTTGCCAAAGCATGATTGCATCTGTGTCTCTCTGAGTTTTCAGAAAATTGCACTGTACTCCCACCCTCCTTCCTTTGCCCCCTTTCCTATGTGGGTGATACTTTTAAAGTTGAGCATTTAACATCTGACAGCTTCTGCTGCAGTTTTCAATGTTCGGGGCTAGGCTAGATGATGGGATACTTCAGCATCCTCTAGTAGCAGATGGAGGTTCAAGCATGGATGAAGGAGAGCTTTAACCTTGTGCACAATGCTAAATGATTGAGTAGTGAAGCAGGATGTCAGCCAAGGGGTGCAGGGTAGGAAAATTAAAGTGCTATCCTATCAGTCTGTTGTGGTTTAACCCCAGCCAGCAACTAAGCCCCACCCAGCCGCTCGCTCA
>NW_008825262.1:598840-608646 GCF_000699105.1 Pygoscelis adeliae
ATTCACTGCTTCCCATCGGCAGGCAGGGGTTCAGCCATCCCCAGGAAAGCAGGGCTCCATCATGCGTAACGGTGACTTGGGAAGACAAACGCCATCACTCTGAACATCCCCCCTTCCTCCTCCTTTCCCCAGCATTTATTGCTGAGCATGACGTCATATGGTGTGGGATATCCCTTGGGTCAGTTGGGGTCAGCTGTCCTGGCTGTATCCCCTCCCAACTTCTTGTGCACCCCCAGCCTGCTCCTGGTGGGGTGGGGTGAGGAGCAGAAAAGGCCTTGACTCTGTGTAAGCACTTCTCAGCAACAACGAAAACATCCCTGTGTTATCAACATTATTTTCACCACAAATCCAAAACACAGACCCGTACAAGCTACTATGAAGAAAATTAACTCTATTCCAGCCAAAACCAACACACAGTCATTACCATTCTTGTTGCACATACCAAAGTTAGCAGGCTGAGGCAGTGGAGTAATAAAACCTAAACATCTTTAAGAACTACGAGTTTGGGGATTAATACTAAAGTTTTAATCCAAACCGATTCTCTCGTTTATCTGTTTCATGGTCCAGTTTCCCCTTTACACAAACAGCAGAAAAAGAAAGAAGAGCAGGAATCCAGCCTGCAGAAAGATTTTAACAAACGGTGGATTATGCCCCAAAGATATTTTTAGAATTCTTTTACCTCCATTTAAAGTAAAAGAAAGGCCTTTCAGCAAACCTGTCAGGCAAACCCTGTTATATGGCGACCCCAGGGAGAAGTCTTAATGTTCTCATGCACGTGTTCTTTATGCATGAGAGTGGGTTGGTATTTTGCTGTTGAGTGACAGCCCAGTGTCATCTCTGAAGGCTTCATCTCAACCTCAGCTGCAAAGCAGATGACTTTGATGTGAACTGCAGAAAACATATTAAGGATGCCACCTGGCTCTTACTTTTGAAGGATTCATAAAGGCATTAGACTGGGACGTGGCCATTCTGTGGACATCTTGAGCAAATCCTTCCATCTTTCTCAGTTTCCAGCTCTTTTCTTTCTATATTAAGCTTGCAAGTCATCTGTTACATGTATGAACAGAACCTCAAGAGAGAACAGGATTACCCTCACATGACTAAAGGTATCCAGATACAGAAACTACACATTAGCGACAGAGTGCTTTGATCTTTGCAGGATGATGTGCCCTGGATGTTTTCTTTTACAGTCAGGGTGTGCACTGAACTTTAGTTTGGGCATTACAGTATTGCCTTTATAAAATATAAATGTCTGTGTGTTTTGCACTAGGTAGTTAGATTAACTGAAAGCAATCGCCAAAGGCCATCAACAACATTCCAAAGCAGTTGTTCAGCTTCCCCACAGCTGCTCTTCTTTTCCTCAATAAAAAAAACCAACCCCCCCCCACAACCTTTCCTCCATAGTCTTGCTGTTACTGTAGACCAGCAGCTATAGTCTTTAGGAAATACTCTTCCTGAAAAACCAGCCTAACAATCCAGTCTTGTCAATAGATGATAAAAATTGAACTCTTCCTACTCTCCAACAATTAACTAACAAACTATTGCTCCAAGCGATAAATTTCTTAGGGATTACTTTTTAATAAAAACATAACACAGTGGGGAAAATGATCCACTGGAAGAAATATAAATTGCAGAAGATGCTGTAATACAATCTCTGTGTGCAGCTACCCTTAAAATAAACGTAATTAAAGGAAATGGGGGAAGCTGAAATTTATTTTGTTTTTCAAGTTGTTGAAAAAGGTGTTGAAAATAAAACAAAAAGTTGCTTAACCTGACTCAGACTGAATGGAAAATACAGTTTTCTGAACTCAGCCAAATTCTCTCATCCTATAGCAAAATCTTTGGACATCTCTATGAATTTCTGTGTTTGGCTACTCACATGCACACCTTTAATTCCAATTACTGCAACCAGGGCAAAAGCAGGTACACAAGGGTTCTCCAGAACACGTCCAAGGGTACCTGTCCAGACTCTGCTCACTGGCAGGCAGAGAGCCTGGGCTTCCTAATAGCATAGAAGCATCTGTTCATAAGAAAGATCCAAACTTGTTAAACAAAGGCAGGATCTCATCAAATCTTTCAGAAGCAGGAGGTAAGCAGAACTGGCACAAGCAGGGGTAAACGCATTTTCCCAGCATGCATGCATCTAGAAAACAAGGGGACAGATCTGTATTTGAGTGGCTATTAAGAGAAAATAATAGAATTTTACTGATAGGCATCGCGCTGAAGGAAACAAGAAAAGGCCTGATTTGCCTCTTAAATGCTCCAAAGAAAACTGGAGGTAACAGCTGCAGACAGTGGTGTTCCCACAGAGGTAAAGAGAAACCTTGTGGAAGTGGAACCAGGTCCCTGACTGGCACAGCCTGAGTTGCTGCCATCCACACAGACTTTCCTGCCACTGTTAGGAAACTGTCACCTGGCATAAAAAATCCCCCAAACATTTGCCCTACATTTCTTGGATTAAATTGCCCTGTAATCCAAAGGCCAGCTCGTTTTCAGCTTCTGTTAGAGATAACAGTTTTAGTGTTTCCCTGACAGTTTTGTGACATCCCATGTAATATTAGACAAGGCAATTTGTTAATCTGCCAACACTGGCATTAAATATCCCCTTTTGTGTGTTGACAACACATTAACAAGAAGTCAGACCTATAGACTATTTTCCTACTGAGACTATGAAATTTTGTGTATAATTCATTTACCCATGTAATGGAAACAATGGCATATGAAAAGCATAAAATAGAATTTGTGGTAAACGTCTTAAGTCTTAAAGATATATTTGTACTCACTCAAAGCCCACTTTGGCTCTAAAACAATTGCAGAAAGAACAGTTCTCAACTTCAAAGTTGTGGAAGGTCTGCTTTTAATTTCTGGAAGTTAGAATAGGGATTCTGTGTAAAAGACCCTATTTTCCTCTTATTTACGAACAGGTTCTCTCTGTCTCCAGACCTCACTTGCTCATAACAGCTCCCTGGCCCCATATAGATGTGGGAGAAATGCCTAGCTGTGTCCTTTGGATACCTTCGATGTTTCCATTAGCGCAAACAGGTAACTACGTAATGGTGAGAAGCAGGAAATAACGCAACAGAGAGTGTCTGCGTTCTGAGACAAAAAGCTATTTGCAGGCTGCCAGGCTTTCTGCTCTCCTCACAATTCCTGTAAACTTTCTGCCTGGTCTGAGGCAAGGCGGGTATTTACTGGCATCATCTCTTGTACTAAAATATGGCATTGCTCTTGCTTTGTACACTGCACAAAAACCAGGTTGAGGCATTGGACTTGAATAAAGACAGTCAAGTTTCTGTCCTAGATTAGATATAAGCCTGGATAAATGCTTGGGAAAACCGGCCATCAGTTTATAACACCCCAGGGCTTGATGAATCCATACTCTCCGCCTGTAGCTGGAGGAAGTAACTGGCATTGTGCGTGTAACTAATCAGATCTCTTGAACCAAGAAAATTGTGAGTCAGGTGAGAGATGCCTGCAGCTGTCTAACAGGTTGGCTGGCAAACTCAGCCTATCATTCTTGCACTGGCTGCTGCTGAAAACATCTTTGCATTTTTTTTAAAGCTACAGTAAACTAGTGAAGTGCATCCAAATCATACGTGGTGGGTTTTTTTCTTTCTTCCTTATCTGCCTAGATATTTTAATGTAGCGAATTGCTGTCTTCTCAAATATCCCTTTCCTCCTCCTCATTTTGTTCAGATTGTAAAGCTCAAAACTTAGGATATCCAATATCTAGAGAATTCCCTTGGTAGTCCATGGGCACTACGAATACCTGGTGCATTTACAGATGAAGGATAGTACATTATTCACTCTTCCAAAGTCACTGATTGTAGTCTTCATAACTTTACAGAGGAAGGAGAGACTCTTCTGATGTACACTTACCCAGCCAAAAGTTTGAATCTGGTTTGAGGTTTAACCAAGGTATCTCATTTAGGAGACAGCAAGCACATACAAATAATTTAGTAGCAAATATTCTAGTTTCCAACTTTGTTTCAGGAACATCCTTGAAAGAATAATATCTATTGACTTACATTGCTCCTGTAGAATCTGTGAGGCCCATAAAACAAGCTAGCTTTGGAATTACAATGATCAGCTAATAGAATTTCATGCAGTGGTCAATATTAATGAATCAACAGCCACACACCTGATAGTGCTACACAGAAAAACACCAATAGAGCTGGAAGATTACAAATACTGGAGTATTACTTTGCTTTGAAAGTTTAGGGCAGAAATTTTCTGTATGTTCATGGAATTTTCTAAGTTTGCATTGTAAAGCAATGGAGTCCAGTATTTCTGATGAAGTTTCTGTTGGTCAGAAGTGCATTTAACCCTGACAGTTCTCAGGTGCACTCTCCAAGAATGGGCAGGTTTCTCATGTGCAGTATTCGCATCCCAGAAGCCAAACCCTTTGCCACTGGGCTTTTTCTGCCATGACCTGTGCACAGGAATGCAGAAGGTGAAAACTGACTCTCACAGAGTCTCTCAGACAGGGAGGTCCTGAATTTTTGTGTCACGGACCGTATCTAGTAATGCTGTGGTTAAGGTGCTGAGAACACAAGCACTGGCTAACTCTGTTGCCCAAAAGAGCCTTCTTGAGAATTGTCCAGCCTTTCTGCCTTAATTGTCTCAGCACAGACGATTGGGCTGAGATTTTTCTCTCCCTTCGTTTGTTGCTTCCCAACTGCTTTTGCCGAAGTCAGCAAGCCATTGCCCAAGCTTCTGGTACACAATCTGAGTCGATATGTTCCATTGCTTCCGACCTGCTACTCTTCACATTGAGAGGTTTTATAAGGATTTCTGTACTAACAGCAGCCAAAGGAAGGGGGAAAGAAGCCTGACCACCAAACCATTTTTCTGGCTAAAGCATTACAGACTAAATTCCCTTGGAACAATCATTCCGTTGTAACTTTCCTCAGGCAGTCACCTCTTCAGAGAGGACAGAGATCTACCTCCTGCTGTCGCATTTACTTTTGTTTCCCTCTTTCCCCTCTGTACTAAACTTCCTCCTGTGCTCCAGCCCTTGCCCAGGTTGTGTGTGTTTTACTAAACAAAGCAGCCTTTCTGAACAAACTCTTTTATCCTTTGGTCAATTGCTTTGAAGTTGTTTGCAACTGCCTTCAGCTTGTGGCTTGGAAAAAAACAAAACCAAAAAAATAGAGTGATGACTTGGCTCCTACCTGACTTAAGCATGAAAGCAATTTCCTTGTCAATATTATCTTCTATTAAATGGGATCTATCATCTGTTTTAAAGCAGACAGAAGACAAGCTGGTTTAATAAAGGAAACTTCTCCAAGGAGAACTTTTTTCTCTCCTGTTGCCTCTGGACCAAATTCAAGACTCCCTACCAGCATTGATGGATTTGGTTCCTTTTTCTTGTCTCCTTGGTTTAGTCTTCCTTCCCTGATGACTTCCTTGTCATAGTTTTGTCTTGATATGTTGGCTAGACTGGGGAAGTTGTTACTCAGTATTACAGCGGTGATTTAAAGCCTCAACTTGGAGTGGGTCGCTGGTGTAATAACTGGTGTCCAAACACATCAATATAGGCTAGTGCAAAGCATCTTAACAATTTAAGCAGAAAGCTATATGAGAAGGTAGGAAACAGGAGAATTTGTTTGCTCTAGTTTGGAACAGATGGTCAGAAAGATTTCGACAAGTTTGCATGGAATATCTGATTGAGAGGTGGGGGTTTGTACACTGGGCTCCTGAGCACCAGATTAGTCCCTTCAATCACAAAAGCATTCCCTTGCTCCACCTGGAATGCTTCTGGATTTTCAAACAGCTGACATTTATTCCAAGGAGTTTACTTGTAGTATCAGCCTCCACAGTGACATTGCTGCCTAGCTTACAAAAAGAGACAAACCCAGGTAGATGGGGCTGCCATGCTGGGTCAAAACAAAGGTTCCTCTTATCTCAACTGTCTGGAAAGCAAACTCGTACATAAAATTTTCATGTGGAAATTCCAGAAGGAAAATCTTGTTTTTCAGTTATTGGGGAAGGCTAGAAATACATTGTCCATTGTTGGGATTTTTTTTTCCCCCATTTGCTTTGAAATCAGTGCCTCAAATGGAGAAGAAAACCCAGAAGAGATGAAATTCAGGGGTAGTATAATTTGTGGTGCTCTCCTGATCTGATACAGAAATGGGCCATCAAAATTATGCCCTTTCTATTTGCAGGCAACACATATGTTTTTACTTCACTTCAAGAGCCTAAGCTGTGCTCTGACTTAACCACCAAAAAAACTGCAAATGTGACTGCCTCGGGAGAAAGCTGCTACTGGGCATGAATAGAAAAGAATCTTTCGCTTATTTTTGTTTCTACCTTCATGTGTTATTTATTATCAGTTGCTTCCAGGTATATTTGCAGCCTCCCTAGGGGCCATTGCTGGAGCAACATTAAATGAGTTTACTCAGATGCTGCTGTCTGTGATGCACTCTAATTTTAGACTTTGCCTCCCTGGATTCTGTATTTGGATGCAAAGAAGTGACAAGCGTTTCTCTCTCTTTTCTGTATAATCTACATTTAGAGGGTGGAAGCAGCTCAGGTTTTTGACAGAAATGGGAGGAAGACAGAGGAAAAAAATGTGTCCTAGGGTCACAGTTGCCAGCTCAATCAACAGCAGGAGCAGGGGCTGCTCTGGGCTAGGCTGTCGCTGACATAGGCTTTCAGCCAGACCCTGTTTCCAGGTGCTAAATCAGGAAACCAGTAGAGCTACTCCCATTCAGTCTCAGGAAACTGAGCCACCATCAGGCTGTTCCCAAGGGAGAGAATAATAATAAACAGAGGGGTTATAAAAAGGCTGATCACAGGACGGTGAAAACATGCTGGTGAGGAAAGATAAATGGAATAGCAGCATGAATTGCTGTCAGGGGAAGAGTGTGGAGGGAGCACAGATGGAGAGAGAAGAGAGTGCTTGGTGGCTGGAAGCTATACAGGTGCATTCAGGTGGCATTATGCATTTTTGCAGAGAGTCACTGAGGCCCAGTTACATTTCACCTCCATCAACTATAGACATGCCTTGATGTTCCTCAACCGATCTGGGCTCAAATCATGCTCCTGAGGTTACTGTCAGAGCCTGAAGCAAGTACGTATTGAGGTATATAATACTCACAGTGGTATTAAGTGCATGAGTTTGGGAGGGTGGAACCTAGGCCTGAGGCCAGTCAGAGGGAGATTGGTGTCAGGAGGTATATGGGCACATTTTGGAGACTGACAGCTGTTGAGACCCTGAAGACAAGTTCATGGCAGGCTTTGATCTTTTCCACTGGCTCTCCCTACACTTAGACTGTGTTAATAAGGAGCTGATTCTTTACAGAGTCAGAGGCATGTATTTTAGTTTCATAGCGATTTTTCATTTAGGGAAAAGACAGACCCACGGGGCATTTCCTTTAATGGCCTTTTCCTGGGGAAGTGATCACAGGCTTATCTTTCAGTAGGAGAGATAAGCCTGTGATTGCCTCCTCTTGCGGCAATCCAAGCTGGGCTACATCTACAGCAAATACTGCCAAGATAACTGGATATTTGCTCAATGTTCTTCATGCCTAACACCATGTCTTCAGTACACTGCTGCTGTGTTAAATATCCAACCATGATGACAAACAGCCCAGCTGACAGGGACAGTCATAGTAGCTGGTTTTCAGTAAAGACCGACTACTCCCTATGACCACCTTTCTGCTCAGTGGTGCTTAGAATAATACTGAATCTCCTGTTAGTCACTGTATATATCTTTTTCCCCCCATTTCCTTCCAGAAGGCTGCATAAAGCTTAGGCAATAGCTAATATAATTAGGAATAATTACACCACGTACAAATTCCTACTAGCTTTATTGCAAAATAACCAGGTTGGACCCTACGTGAATTACAGCTGGGAAGCTGAGCCCTTTCCCTATGTCTGTCTGTTCCACTTAATGCGTGTTTCCAATAATGTTATTCCATTACAGGAAACTAGAGTTAGAAGCCCTTTTGTTTACTGTGTTATACAAATTCAATTTGTCATAGAGCTGGGTGTATAAATTAGAAATGAGGGATGTTAGCAAAATTAAGTGATAAGGCCTTTGCCAGTTCCTGTTGCAGCTAAGATTGGTCTGATAAATTGGAGCAGCCAAGCAATACTTGGTAAACTAAAATAAAGCCACAATGTAAATACGTAAATAAATCAATAATAGACAGTGTGTAGATAGACATTAATATCTTGGATCTCCTCCTTCCCTGCCCTTGTGTTACAGAAAACTGGGAGGAAAGTGTTAAGAAATGAGGATTTTCTCCTTTGGTGTACGCTGTTTCCAGCCTGATCAGCTGCAGCAGAAGGCAGTAAAGCAACCTCATCTGACAGTCACCTGTTTAGTCCTGTCTGCCCTCCACAGACTTACTGCATAAGCACTACGGCTTTACTAACCTATGGCACAGAGAATGCAAACTGAGAAGGTCTCTTTTTCTGCCCAAAGAGAAGTAACAACTGCTAGTGCTTGATTTTCCATTATTGAGAGTAAGATCTTATTCCGTGGTTTTAAGATGCAGCTTGTTAAGCAAGGAGACAGAGTTACACCATCGGATAACCTGTGAAATGACAGCTGTGTAAACCAAGGTCTGGACCTGGGAAGGTATCGCTCTTTCCCATTCTCCTCAGAGGGAGTTGTGGGCTAGTGATGTGCTGTCACGTACTGCTCAAGGGACCTCGCATCAGGCGATCTGAGGACACCTTCTTGCTACTCAAGAGTCCCAATGACCTCTGTGAGGATGGCTTTGGTGTGTGTTGCAACAAACAGCAGGGAAGGGGCAGGGTTAGTTTGTCACTTTTCTTTCATTGAAAGTTTCATGCTCAGAAGAGCATCACAACAGTAAGGGGAGGGGGGGAAGGAAGAGATTTTCCTCTTATCCCTTTGTTTTACATGGGGATATCACAGGATGCCCAAGATATTCCAGATATTCTGCAGCTGATAGTTTTCTCCTAACTATTAGTCTCTCTGAAGCAATATCCATCAGTAAGACTTGGGGCAATTCTCTGTAGCTTCAGCCCGTTTTGGGAGCAGACTGGCACAACTATTACATGACAACACCTGATCATCATCTTTTCTAGGGGAACTTTGCTGAGCTCTGAAAGGCTGCATGTTTGGGTAGGATGGCTAGTCCCCACCAGGGAGGGACCATTCAGAGCATAGGGAATAGGAGGAAATAAACTTAGATCTGTAATGCAAGAAGCCATGTAGAATGAATTCCTTATAACAAGAGGGGATGAGGAAGAACTTGCAAGCAGGACTTGGGTCCTGAAGCGCTCTGTCATGTACACTAATGATACCCAGACACACTCTATAATGCAAAGCAGCAGCTGCCTCACGGAGCTGTACATTTTGCCTTTGTATGTTTCAGTTCTGTTCCAGGATAAAAGTTGAGCTAAAAATTGCAGTGGCAGGATTGTAATCTCTTTTTCCATAAAAAGTTTTAGTCCCTTCCTTACCAAGCTCTCGGACTGTAGGTGAATATAGACAGAAAAGGGCAACGTTCTGTTTAGCTTTCTATGACAGATGAATGGAAATTGCTGAAACATTTACATGTCTCTGACTATTGTATGCTGTATGAACTTGATCTTTCACATGTCAGTGCTTTGCTAACCCAGAAGTTTATGAACCTGGAGGTACCTGGCTCTTGAAGAACTGTTTCTTGCGTGAGCAAAATTTCTTGCTTTACATCGTTTGGCCTTCCTTGGAAAAACTTAGAATTTTTCTTGTTTTAACTCTGTTGCTAACTATGTTCATCACAGAAAGGAACAAAACTTGCCTTCAGTACTGGGACAGTAAGACAGGAGGAAAAACAAAC
>NW_008825262.1:608921-619716 GCF_000699105.1 Pygoscelis adeliae
GTTATGAAAGACAAGCCAAATTATTCAGCTGCTGGGACATGACCAGGGGGGAAAGTGGAAGGTTCCTTGCCTGACTGTGATTGAAAACTTCATGTATGTCATTCTGCAGGGAAAACTATCAGATAGTTTACATTAACTGTCAACTAGGAAAATGTCATACTTTCTAGAAGGAAAGTAGCCCTGCAATTGCCTCACGCTTACTTATATTGACTTAGTAAAATTTCACATTTACTAAGAACGTCTGACACTTGAACCTGGCCCCAAAACAGAGCCCTAGTCTGTACGTGTGATGAGAAGAGGTTAAGATAAATTATTTTTCTTTTTCTCCTCTCCCTCTTACCTTCTTGTTTACATATCTCCACAGGCTCAATAGCTACTACAGAGATCCTGGCGGACAGTTGTTAAGCAGGGAGGGGAGGAATCAAAAAATGCCAAGGAGGAAGGAAAGAATGAACACTACCTGATAGGTCAAATTTAACAGCGCTGTTTCCAAAGGAGCTATGAGCAATTTGAGAAGTTTCCCCGTGTACTGCACGGCATACCTCTCTTTTGGTATTAGTTACTTGGGGTAGCACTGATCCATGACCTTATACATTCCAACAGCCACACAGGCACATACAATGCTTGTTGCATTGGGTAAACACTACAAACTCAATGCAAATCTCTGTTTAGATTATGCTTTTAGGTCCAGCTCTGGGAAAGGGCTTAGAGAAAGCTCCAAGAAGCAACCCTCAGGGCAGGAGATAATATAACCACTGCCCCAAAAGTGGTTTCTCCCCTTTCCTTCTTGCCCCAACAAGGTGGAGAACATTTTACGGAGACTGAAGCATTTACCTTGCTTGGGTGATGTTGGAATAAGCTCATTAAATTAATAGTTACAAAGTGCCATCTATCTCCCTGCAAATCATGGATGTGCTTCAGAGGGG
The DNA here is from genome assembly GCF_000699105.1 of Pygoscelis adeliae. Lineage (NCBI taxonomy): Eukaryota > Metazoa > Chordata > Aves > Sphenisciformes > Spheniscidae > Pygoscelis > Pygoscelis adeliae. The sequence continues at coordinate 609,848 of NW_008825262.1, forward strand.
ATGCTCCTCTAGATGAGCAGGTGGAGCAACTCTCATTCAAAGGAATAAAGCACTTCTCTTAATAGGCTAGATGTGTCAGCTGCATAACAAAGAGGGTTAGATGAGCATGGGGACTTGTGAAGTGACTGGTTGGAATGGAACCGGAGAGGGCAGGACTCTGGTACAATGATACAGTACTTATCTGGCAGGTCTCCAGGTTTTATTAATCAGTCTAATTATTTTAAGTGATTACCTTTTACCCCTCTCACTGCACTTGGAGTCAAATGTGATTCAACTGGCACTGCGTTCTGAGATTAACATACTGAAATTGTGTTTCTCCAAAGAGCCCAAGAAATAAGCAGAGTTCCTTATACTGTTTGCTTACAGTACTAATGGAGTTGTAACTCCTTAAAGATACTCACATGTTCCAGCCAGAGTTCTCAGGGGCAAGAAGCACAGTATTTCGCTACATGCTTATACTGCATGCATCAATAAAGGCCCTGGCAATTTTCCCTGTTGTAGCTGTACCACAACCATGCTTTTTAGGGAACAGAGTAGCTCTGTATTTTCTTGTGCATGCAAATTGAGAAGAACCTGTTTTTAGAAGTTAGAGACATCTAGCATTTCTGTAACGTGTTTTATCCATAGGGATGCAAAGGCTGATGGTTTACGTATATCCAACGCAGCAACCCTGTAAGATTTTGGTCTTGCTGGTTATGTGACAGTGGTATGTGGAGGCTATAGAGCCACCAGCACTGTCTCAGGCTATGTCTCTGGCCCTCAGGAAACTGCAGTTATGTACATGGTCATGTGTGCCTGCAGTTTTTTTTTTAAATAAATGTGCCGATTATATTTACTATTCAACATCTGCAGACAGCAGTGGCCAGATGGCCAGGAAGCTGAGTGTATGCCACTTCCAAAGGGGCCCTGTACAGAGTGGTATTTCATGAAGAATTAGAACTCCCCATGGTGACATGAAGTGTGTCACATTTAATTCTGGGTGTAGTTGCTGACCTGGCTTGAACTCCATTAGGGAGCATAAAACAAATGAAGTATAGCGCAAAACTTGGAGAGCTAGGCCCACTGAATCACAGAGCGACTCAGACAGCAGACAGACAAACCTGGAGCCTGATGTTATTTGCTTCAGAGAACACTGGTGGGGAGAGTGATAAGGCCAGGACTGAAGACAGGCAAGGGATTTAAGAATTGGAGAGAAGTGTGATGAGAAGATGGTAGATCTTTCTTGGCCATCAGCTGTATCACCTATCTCCTCTGCTTGCCTCCATACCCAGAGCAATGGATCCCAGCTCAGCATCCTAGCTCAGCCCAGATCACCGTGGACAAAAGAACCGAGAGAAAAGACAGACTCCTTTGCTCCTCCTTAAAAGCTGCCTCTGGCATGACATCTGCAAAGCACTGACAGCCTTTCCTTCCTTGGTTCTTGCTTTTTTGGAATCACATTTTTGCTAATGTCTAATACGCTTACAGATTCAGATTACTTCAAAGCACCTTTCTTCTGCCAATAACTTTTGAAGTCTCTATCAACACATCTAAATAAACAAGAAGTCTGCAAGGCTGTTTTTATGGAAGTATCTTTATACCTATTATTTATACCTATATATATTATACCTATAATGTCTGTAGTTTGTTAAATTTTAGTCTCTTTATATGGAGGCAGGAACTGCATGTACTTTCCTTGTGTTTATGCAGCTCCTCAGAGTGTGCACTCTCAGGTCAGAGCTGCTGGTGTGAGGTCCTACTGCATAGTAAATAACTAATTAGAAAATAAAATGCTTTGCTCAACTTTGGTGTCTTCTATTCTTTCTAAACACAGGAAATTTTGAGGATCAAAAGCTCTGTCTTATCAAACTCTCTGTAAATAATATGAACCTCTTTAGTCTAGGTAGAAATCCCTAGGAAGAAGTCTAGTAAAAAAAAGTCTTCAAAAGCTTTTTTTAATTAATATATTTCCCTGATCTAAAATGGAATAAAGTGCAGTGATATGCAGGATAGAACAGAGTTATTTTCGTTTAGAAACTGACATCGAACAACCTTAACAATGCAGTTCCAGACACAAAATTAAAATTAAAAACAAGGAACATGCAGATCTAATTACATTTTTAAATAGAAAGACATTGAGAGGAAGGCAGAGAATAAATGATTTACAATTTTTTCTGATGATGTCTCTGCAGTTAAAGCAGAGATATCCCCTGAGGATTCCTGAATCACTTAATATTCCGCTTTTTTTCCTAGGCCACTTTCTGTTATGTTTTCACTGTAGAGGGCTATATGTGTAAGGGTGAAGAGGAGAGCAGATCCTGGACAAAACATCAAGAAAATTAAATGATCTGTGTAATTCCCAGATTACTTCCTATAAGAAAGAAACCATGTTATCTTCAGAAAACCAGGATAGACATTGCCTTCCTGTCCTCACACAGCCCTATTTGAATGACTGTAAAGATGAGATACGCTTGTTTATCTCTGTTCTTTAGGAAGAGGACATCTCCATTCCCGAGCAGTCATATGTTGTTGGAGCGTGGGATTTTGATACAGCAGACATAGGAACTAGTGTTATCCTGACGGTTACAAAACCAGCTGATAAGAGGGGAGTAATACCGAATAGAAATTGGGTTAAAACAAGAAATAGTCTTATCAGGATTTGAACCTGGCTAAACGGGATGAAATGCAATATCTGCTCCTGTTGACGCTCTCTGAACCATATGAGAGAAGGATAGATTCCAAAAGCAAAAAGACCTCATTTGGGCATGAAAGCAGGCAGAGTGGGAATCTTATTCCAGATGTTTTAGGTTCCAAAGACAGATACAATCCAGCCAATGCCAAATCCATGGCACTAGCTCAGCTGGAGTAAGTAGATTTCTGCCTCTTCACACAGTCTAAGGACAGAGTCCTTTGCACGAAATGTTTCCCTGTTTCAAAGGCTATTACAAGGTCTGTTTGTCACATTTAGGCTGCCACCTTTGCTTATATTTGTCACCATAGCAGTCAGAGCTGCTATGCTGCTCTGCAAACAATAGCTTTGCCAGACACTTTCCTCTGTGGGAAGCAATGGGAGCAGAGAGAGATTATGGCCAAACTGGGATAAAAAAACCCCAATGCTTCTTCTGGTTATCTTTGTACAAATTAGATATTCTGAAGGATTATCTACAAATTCAACGCACCACTGTTTTGTGAGCCTTGCAAGGCCAACAACAGATCAAGCAGCTTGCTTCATTACAAGAATCTAATGGGGAAAAGAATGACTGTGAATTTCCTATTCCAGACTCTGCCCTTGGACTTCTAACTTCATAATAGCTCCAGGACACCTCTCCAATTGCTACAGTAGCCACTAACTTATTGATGTCCGAAGCAGAAAGGTGTTCTGTCTCTCATGTTCAAAACCGCAGCGCATGAGCTGTGATCTCCAGCAATGCACAATGAGAATCATTTCAGATCCTGCTGGATCCAAAAATGAAGAGGTTTGCCTGAAAGGTAGGAATGAAAAGAATTCAGTTTCCCAGTGAATTTGTCAGAGGAGTCCCGAGTCCTCCCTCAGTACTTCCTGAGTTACCCAATGTAGCAAACAACATTCTGTTTCATTTGTCTCATTTGTTTATGACTTAATTCTGGCTTGCCAAGGAATGCCTGACTGACGAATATTGCCAGCAGAAAGATATATTTTATCCTGAGAGCACATTGCAAGCTGCTTCCCTACTTGGTGCCATATTTCTCTGGGGCAGGAAGGATCTGTAGTATTGCATTTGTTTTACACTGTTTAGTGTTCCCATGCATGGATTTCTCACTCAGAGACCAACAAGCAGGTCAAAGTGGAGCTGGGAGAGAGCCTTTTTGTGCCAGTCAGTGTGGTAAATGCTTCAAGTAGGCTGCTATTTATTTTCCACCCTGGGCATTCTGAACCTCTGGAGACATTTCCCTAACGGAATTCAGCTCCTGAGGAGAAGGTGGCTTTGGCACATTTTGCAGTGATATTCGCAGATGCAAAAGCTTTTGGAAATTCAGCAAACCGTATTTCCAATACAAAGCTAAGGAAAGAGCCTGGTCTCCAGAAGCTATCTCCAGGTGCCCCTGCTGGAAGATCAGCTGCCAGCACTGCACCACACTGTGCTGCCCCAGGTGCACCTCACAGAATTGAGTCTGCAGGGACATGTTCCTAGGGGCAGAGCAAGAGGTCCCCAGTGGCGACAGCAGCACTGCTGCAGCAGGCTGCCTCTTTAGTCCTGGTACATCTCTACCAAGAGCACTGGTTCCTGTACAAAGCCAGGCAACGTGACAGAGAAGATGCTACCTAATTTTCTAAACCTAATTTAGGAGGCTTAATATAGTCACTGGAGAGAAACAGCTACTTGGAATTGCCCTTAATAGTTAGCTCACAGTGTAGGTGCTCCAATTCCCTCCCTCCAGCCTCGCTACATGCTGAGCACAACAGCAGGCTACAAGCACATCCCTCGCTGCCCCTCCGCCCCCAGCATTGACCACTGCTTCAGACCTTAACTGGGTGCTTACTAAAGATATCTGGTTGCTAGTACAGTAGACCAACCTACACACAGCAGAAAGCATCAAGGAGGCATGAAGGCTAGAAGGGAGGTCTTAAGAAATGAAATGCCAGTTTCTCTTTCTCCATGCAAGAACAGGGCTGAAATTAAATTCTAGAGAAGGGAAGACTGCCATACTTCGGTAGGCACTCCAAGTATTTGCAGTTGTGAGCACTCTTCCCCTTTTCCATATGTTTCACAGCCTGTTCTGCCAATGTGAGGGTATTAGCACTTAAAACATATTTCTGAGCCCCCTGGTGGTGCTCAACATGGTCGGTGTCTGAGCTGCCAGGCAGAGCAGTGTGAGAAGCAAGACTTGCCATGTCTTGGTAGCCTTGTTTATTATATAAAATAAACAAATGCTATCTGGAATCTAACTATGCCTGGGTGAGTGCGCTTCCTATTGCTCTGTGTATGTGTGCTCGTGCATGTGTGTGTAACAGGCAAAATATACAGCCGTATTTCAAAAGAGCTGACTGTTCAGATGACTGCATACAAAGTGCTGAGCAGGAGTGTCTGAGGTGTCTAATGGCCCTGCAACACGGCATTGGCTGTTCGTTGACAGTGGCAGGTTGGCAGACAGCAGATAAATCTGTGGTGCACGTGTCCACGCATAATGAACACTGTCTTTATGTACTGCCTCTGCTGTGTAATCATCTATTAGCGCTAATTGCTAGAGCCTAGGGCTGAAGTGGCCTTTCACATTAAATAATATGGTAATAAATAATATAGATAAAAGATCTTCTAAAAGGGCAGCTGTAAGATAAAGCTCCTCCCTGGCTTAAAACATTGCTCTTTCTCCCCAGAGCAGTGTTCTCTGCAGTACCTTCGTTGCAAACAGACATTTGGTGTGAGGAGGAAGAGGCTTCCCGCAGACGGTGGAGGTCAGGAGGGCCACCCTACAGATAGCGTAGCCTGACACTTCAGCGTTTACCTCTCTTCCTCGCTTCGATGTCAGCTATGTCTGAATCTGCAGTTCAGGGTTTGCCAGGTATTGAAGCCCCTCCTATGCTCTATGGTGACATACAGCTCACCACTGCCCATGGCACAGGGCTGGCTGGTCCCTCTGCAGCCAGTGTAATGGATACGAAGGATGGGAATTCTTCATAAACAGCTCTTAAGTGTACCTCACGCTGCAGGATGTGATGCATTAAATGAGTATCATTCTGAGTTGTTTTATGAGGCTCTGATGAGGAAGGAGGGACCTTACCCAGGATGTTTATCACAAAGTGCTTAGCCATGGCAATGCGACTGAAACCTATCCAGATGCTAAGTCTGCTGGGGGTGGCAGGTTTGGTGGCTCATGTTGTATTTTAGGAGCCATATCTGACCAAGGCTTATTTGAAAGATTCCGACACTGCCCCCAAAACAACAGTTGCCTGGGTCTCCTGTTAGTCCAGCAACCAGACTGCTCAAAACTGATGGCAACAGGGTGCCAGTGAGCAAACCACAGGGATGTGCCCTTTGGATTACAGCTCCTCCAGCTATTTTCTACCCAGAAATTCTGCAGACCCAACAGATGATTGCAGTGGAGATTATTATAAGCATGGGGCCAGCTTAGATCCTGCTCAGCATTAAAAAAATAAAGAGAAAAAGGAACATAAACTGAGCTGCAGGTGGCCAAAAATGTTGCTGCGTTAAGAAGGAAGGTGTTCCTGTAGGTGCTGCTCACAGCACTGGTTTGAACTGTAGCTGAGACATGACATCCCGAGAATATCAAGGTCAGATCAAAATTAAACTGGAAACAATTGAGGTTGTGAAACTTCAATTAAACCTAAGTCTGCAATAGGTAAGAGTTCAGTGTTTTGAACAAAAAAAATAACTAATTAAATTAGAGAAGGTGATCCCTTTAACATTAGAGATTGTGACTTCCTTTGAGTGACAAAAAGGTTTTATAATACCTAGACACCATCATGTTTTAAAATAGTAGGTTACAAAATTACAACATCCTTCCCCCATTATGGATGCATGTGTGTGTACTGAAACAGCCTTTCAGTCCCTAAGTTTAAGTCCTTCATTTAACCAAGAAATCTCAACGGAGAAGCTTTAGGAGTCCTTACGTGACAGGTGCAGTTGTTTAATAGACTGTGCTGCCAGGAGGGATGGTGGTGATGCATAGCATAGGCCAAAGAACATTACCTTCTCGGTGACGTTTAGACTGTGGCACAAGTAAGATTTGAACACACATCTTTCTTTGGGGAGCAAAATAGGTGTGTGTCTAGTGCCTCAGCCCACCAAGCCTTCTTGACAGTTGTGCTGTTTATTTCATTGTAATAAAAATAACAGTGCAGGGAAAAAAAGCCATAAATTGGTGCTGCACCACTTCCAAGCGGTCAGTTTTTGATCAAATTCGTATTCCCTACCATCGGAACAGAGGCCCCATTTTGTAAGGCTCTCATAATTTTAAAACTCTTGTCAATATATGCATTAATTTGGTTTCTGAAGACCTGGTCACGCTTTACAGGGACCTGAACTCATGTTCTAATCCAGCCTCATATGGCACTAATTCTTTTCCCTCCTTTCAGACATGCTCTGAAGACCTTTCTCTCGTGCACAAACAGTGTGCTTACTTCTAATCACCACCTTTCAGCAGAGGGATTTGTTTGCAGAGTTCTCTGGAGTGGTTTCTGATGACAGCTTCTAAAAACCTGACCTTCCTCTCCCTTACTGGACGTATTTAGCCTTCAGCACCTGACTGCAGGACACCCTGCCACACCATAAGAGGGACACACAGAGAGCAGCTGGTCAGTTGCAGAGTCCATTTCGTCTCATAAGAGACCTCTCATGAGCAGGGCAAAATGGGGTGGGTTTTGTAAGCTGGCATCCTGTGGAAGCCGTGGGGATAGAATGAAAGATATGCCGAGTTCTTGCCAGGATAGGCAAGGTAAGACGCTGCTCTCAGGTGTGATCTCATTAATTTCTCCTGTATACGCTTCCCTGCCCCCCCCCCCCCCCCCCTTCTCTTTTTGGCAAGATGAACAGAGAAAGGCTTGCATGGCTTGACAAAGGATTACTTTGCTCACCTCCAGTTAAAAGCTCCAGAACCAAAGATCTAGGAAGCTGGGAAAAGAACAGCCTTTGCAATCAAGCCATTGCAAAGCTGGCACAAAACACAAACCACTGACACCATCCTTGGACTCATTCCTGATACGGAAACAAACACTGATTCTAATTTAAGATGTTCACAAAAGCCAGGAGGAGAAGGAAAAGGAAAAGCCCTGCGTATATTTGTCTGGGGTGTCAGAATTCATCTCGATTCCTCCAGCGAAAAGATCCTTCAAGGCACTGCCATTGCAGAGACATGTGCTGTTGTAAACGATATTTTAGTTCCGCCAGCCCTCATGATTAAACCATGAGGTACCTGATTTATACTTTTAATTTGACTTTTTCATGATCTCAATACTTTGTATGCAAATTGCTGAGTTTCTGCCTACCCTTCACCACCTTGTTAAAATAACTTGTCAATTGTATGGTTTTCCTGTACGCCTGGTGGGAGCAGAGAAGGATGTTAATGGCAGCCAGTTCCCCACATCTGTTTACAGCTCTCCCTGGCTCACTCACAAAGCAGAGATTGGATGCTGTCTTGCTTCACAGTTTTCCCTAAGAGACTTCAGCTAGACAGGGCAACTGCAATCATTTTATTCTGATCTCTTGACCTGCAGTAGCTCAGGCCAGAAAATTTTACCCAGTGATTTTTCCAGATGCAGTGCAGCAACATGTGGTTAAATGAAGCTATGACGTTACTCCCCAGCAGGGACTCTTTCTAACCCAGAGGTGTGCAGTACCTTCCCTGCCTCCTGCTATCTTTCTCTTGCAAAGATCTGTGTTGTCAGATGATTTTTTTCCCCCAAGTGCAAGAGTTAAAGCAAGTATCAAGGACACCTTGCATCACAGAATAGCCTGAAGAGTAGTAACAGCAAGGCTGTACCCAGGGCACGGTCCCTCTCTGGATGTACTTAAAGCATCTACTACCAGGGTTTTGCCAACTCAACCCATTTTGACCAGCATGGCTTGGGGAGCACTCACACTGCTGATCCCTTGGCAGAGGGACAGGAGATAAGATAAGCAACAAGCCAGCGCTCTGGAAAACATTTAATTGCCGCAGTTGTTTGCAGATTGCCTTGGTTACCTATGTCCTGAGCTACAGTCATGTAAAGCATGAATGTACACTTCGAGTTCGCACTAGTTTAGCTGCGTTGCTACAAAGCCCACGCGTAGACCATAGCTGGGACTTAGAGACTGAGTCAGAAAAGCTCCTGATTCAGTGGCAGAGCTGTAAGGCACAGCCACTACTGTAACAATTAAGAGCTACCCTAAAAGACATGACAAAAGTACTAGAGATATAAAAAATTACTCTGTTCTCTTTTGCTCTTGGCTGTTGTGCTTAAGAGCTCCTCCTCTGCCTGTTGCTAGCTTGATATGTCATTAGAGATTAGAATAAGGCTTTTTGAGCTGTGCTTGTGTCTTGTCCTTCCCTGTTAAGTGCTTTATGGGGAAGGGAATGTTATTTACCAGGCTGATTTTTTTTTTTCCCCTTTTTTGTCTGTGTGCACATTTTCAGAAAAGTTTAAACTCTGTAAGCTGACCCAGAGCAACAAGGTATACACTAGAACTAAGAGGTCTCTTGTCCCCTGGGTCATCCAGTCCATCCACTGACAGAGGAAATTAAATGGCTCTGAAAGGGCTTTTCATTGAGACTCTGGGAAAGGCCAGCATCTTGCTGCCCTGCACTAATTCCTCTCCACATTGTTTTCTTAACCCACTGAAGCCTCTGCTGAGCTTAGCCTTAGCGTTGTCCCATATATGAGCCAGTTCTTATTGATATTAGTATCTCAGGAACAGCAAGGGAGGTAGCACTGTAGCTAATAAGAGCTGACCCAAAGATAAGGGAGGCAAAAGCAGATTAAAGTTGATGACCAGGACTGGACTAACCGAGAGAGAAGTTAAGGGGATAAGAAAACTGTGTAAAAGGCAGTGGGAGAAAGATGCCTAAAGCTGTGTGCTTTAGGCAGCTGTGACTAGATCCAATGGGGCAAGTTATATGCTTATAATAATATATTTGAATAAAGCCCTGTCACCAAAGGAGACAAACTCTTCTGTTTAACATCCAAGTGTAAGGACATGGGGTTGTGATGGTCTCCATTTGTTTTTGCAGAGAAACAAAACACTTCAACAAAAGTAGTTAAGCCACATAAAAATGAGTTGTTACCAATGTTTTCCTTTGATTTTAGAGAAGGCTAAGGTAGTAACAGAGGGGAAGTAAAGGAGGCCCAGAGCTCCTAGCCTGAATATTTGGGATGCAGCAGAGAGCACAGACTCTTGGATGTTGCCAGGGTCCAG
>NW_008825262.1:619745-690688 GCF_000699105.1 Pygoscelis adeliae
AGCTACACGAATGAAGATGGCCAGGCAGGGGCTTCGTGGTTATAGCAGTTGACTATGAATGAGGCTCTGGCAGGGCACCCAATGAACCACAGGACTCCTATCCCTTCCTTCAGGAACCCTTGAGAGAGGAGGTGAAGGCAGGCAATGGCAAGGAGGCACATGTGGGGATGTGGTTCAGCAGCAAAGGCACTACCACTTCCCAAGAAGGAGCAACAGAGTCATCCAGGGACTGACCAGCCCCAAAGTCCCATCTAACAGCATATTCTCCCAGAAGACTGATTTAGAAAAGCCTGATATTTCTTTCCTATAGAGATCCTTCATGATGTTTTATTCACAAAGTGTCCTCATGACTATTTTGAATATAGTATTGATGGATAAAGTTGCTAGGGATATAATTTCTCAGGCTGCCAAGAAAATGTTTTGATTGCTTTCTGCAATCTGCATGTCTGATCAAACAAGCCAGTAAGTATGACTAAAGGAGTCAAGGGTTGAAATAGCTAAAACACCTGAGAAAGTCGGGGGCGAGAGAAGCTGGAGATCTAGTGGAAGTGCCTAAAGGCAAGAACAGAGGTGAGGAAAGACTGGAAATGGTACAATGAGGATGTATATTTTCAGGATACATCTACAGGGTCATTTATTCATTTATCAAGGAAAAGTATCTTCAGTGCTACTGAAAATACAAAAACCTGCTCCAGAGAATTTAGTCTGATTAGTCTGAATAGATAAATGGTAACAGAACAGTCATAAAAGTCTGGTTGTGGTTTTAGCCTGATTTCTGCTGGAAAAGATACTTGCAGGATCTTACTGTAGGCTCTGCATGTATACTTATTCCAGCTCTTCGATTATTTAAAATAGTGAAAACAAACAAGCTTGCTTTTCCTTTTCCCCACTTCCGAGTAAGAGGGGTTCAAAAGGGATTAGACTTCTTTCTTCCAATTTGTGTGAGAAGGGGAGAGCTAAGGGCTAACAACGGGAAAGGTACTCGCTGAGATGTCTTCTGCATGTGTCTCTCAACTCTTACATGGAGCATAATATGTCATGAAGACCATACAGAAAACAGTCATGTAGACATATGAAATATACATTCAAGAAAAATATGACTCCTGGCCATTCCCTTCTGTTTCCTGACTCAGCAGCAAGCAAAGTGGTCATAAGCCTGCAGTTCTTTCCAGATGAACAGCATCACACACGGCATTTACTGTTGCAGTATTCTGGCACAAAACATGCTCACTGGAAGACAAGTCTGTTGCACTCTTCAGGTCTTTTAGACCAGACACATAGGAGATTGTTCATTCCATTTATAAGCATTCACAGTTTATATGGAATTTATGGACCAAAACCAATTGCAGTTGGATGCCTGTCACTTCATTGGGTTTTACACAGTTTCATCAGATCCACCTAACTGCCCTGTTTTATTTCTCCTTGTACTGAGCATCCTAAGAGTGCTGGTCCCTGTGCCTCACCATGACCAGAGTACTTAAATAGGAACCATCATCCATCAGTCTCAGAACATAACCACTGCTGATCCTGGCTGCTCTCACAAAAGTCAAGCTCGGAGGCCATTCATGGAATCGCTGCCTGTCATGTGGCATGCACTTCTGCCTGCACAACACTTGGCGATTAGGGCAAGTGACCAAGGCATTCCAGAAAACTACATTTCCGAACCAGTTTTTTTCTCTTTAACTTGCAGTCTTCTCTGGAGAGGGAATCGGGAAGGCCCTTGCTCATATTAAACCTCAAGAAGTTTTAATGGATGTAGACATCTGCCTGTTGGATGCAGCTGTGACTTTCACAACTGCAGGTATAAAGATCTGTACTTGACTAAGTCTTGGCCAGTGGATTTCTTCCCTCCTGTTATTCCCAGCCTTGAGAAATACAAGATTCCCAGCTGCCCTTCCTCAGGAAAGGGTCACAGAAAAGACAAGTCCAAGACTTTGTTAGTTCTGTTTCAATAGCTTTCCTGTCAGGGTGTCTTTCTGGAAAATCCACCTCTGGATTATCAAACTCAAAGTGCAGCTGTCCTCAGATGAGGCTCTACACCACTTCTATTTGGATCTCCATTTCATCTTTCCTTCTTATTTCAATGAAACGGCCTGTTGAGTCAAGACTCTGTTTTTCATGAGTGCTCAGGAAATGCTGGAAACCAAGTGGCAGCTTTGAGGGTGACTCAACTGATGTAATAGAAAGAACAAGAAAAAAAAAGTAGCTTTGTGACAAATGAGCCACTTCTGTGCTATGGGATTTTGTTGTTCATCGCATTCAGTGTGATCCTCCAAAAAAAAGTAAGTACCACAACCAAGACCAGGGAAAAGCATCAGAGCACTAGCAACCTTTATACTCAGTATCACGTGAAACCAAAAGGGTTAAAATCAAGGTTTGCTCTTCACATGACAGTGCTTCACACCTCTGCTGTCAGACTCCCAGTTTTATGGGCTCTGGTTTATAGATGTTTATCACATTTATATATATAGCTTTTCCTCTAAATTTAAAGACAAGGGTATTTTTCACAGCAGCCAGACTCCCATTTCTTGAATTTTTGCAGGAGTCACAAGGAAGGAGAACCTCTAAATCACTAGGAAGCTCTGACAACGCAGACCCTACTGTGCAAAATTGCTTTTAAAAAGCACTTACTTTTTATGGTCTAATTTAGGGCGACATTGAATGTTCTCAAGAATACCTTCCAGTTCCTTCAAGTGTTCTGCCCTGTTAAAATGTCTGAAAGTCCTTTCCTGCATTAATTCCAAGCCAAATGTACTGTGTGCCTCTTGGAACTGTACCAAATGGCCAAACTTTAAGTCATCATTTCTAGGATAAATTACCTCTCCATCAGGCTGGGTATGAAATGAATTCTGTAGGGACATGGGGACCAGGATTGCTTTTATTTCATATACGTTAATGCTGCATTTACTATTTGACCTGTTACTGCTACAGGAAGAGATGTTGGGGTAGGAGAATGATGGGGAACTAAATGCTTTTAAGATCCAAAATTCAGCCAACAAGCCACAACAGATGGTGTCACTGGCTAACAATGTTTTCAGCAGCATGTTTACACAGAAGACACATACACAAACAGATTTTCATAGATTCATAGAATCATTTAGGTTGGAAAAGACCCTTAAGATCATCGAGTCCAACCATTAACCTAACACTACTAAGTCCACCACAGTTTTCAAGCTACTCAATTCTGAGATAAGCTTGTTTGCCATAGGGACTGCAGATTTGCAAGGCCCTGGAAGCAGAACTTCTCCTTTGTGCTTGGGCTCTCTCCTGAAATGTACTGATATTACTGGTAGCTGCAGTGGCTTCAGTGCAGCAGCTGGGAAGTCAACTCTTGTTGTGAGGCCAAAAATATGCCCTGGACTCAATACTATGGGCGCTCAGGGCATGATCCTGTAAGCCTCCTAGTGGCCCTAGCGTGGGTCTACAGAGCATAGATTTGAGATAGAGTAAATAGACTTCCTTGTAGGAGGTCTTTGGAGCGGGTTTCCTCTCCTCTCCTCTCTCCCTCTCCCCCCTATAACAAATACACACACTCTGAAAGTCTCAGCTTGGGTTGGTACCACATTCTTGTTTGCAGAAGAGAGATTTCTCACCCTCCAGCCTGGCACAGCAATCTGCATATCGCCCATAAGGTACTGCAGCAATTGACAGCATTTAAAGAGCAGACTGCAACGAGACTTTCCTCCAGCAACCCTTCCTCACAGCATTGCTTTTACACTATGCTTCTGCAATAGTTCAAGTACATTAAATCCTCCGTTTTCTTTCTCAAAGAATTTCCCTTCCTCTGATTTATTTCTCTGGCAATCCACTTAGCAGTGGAGACCGATAGGGGATTTGGGAGCTGACAGCCTCTATTCACCCACTGGCCAAAGCACCACCTCTTTGGCATCTCTCCAGCAACACTTTTCAGCTCCTGCTAGGGGGACTGCCCCTGCAGGCCAGCAGCTGGAAGATCCCAAGTCTGCTTGAAGGCAAGAAGCCTTCCAGTCATATAACAGGATTCCATTCTTTTTAGCAATTTCCTTTTTTGTTTTCTGAGAGTCCTGTCCCATGCCCCAATAATAATCATGTGCGGAACAGGAAATACAGTCCTGCTCCCTCCTTCATAGCGTGCACACACACACAGAGCTGTTACTTAGCAAAAACGAAAAGTTCCCAACAAATAGCCTCCAGGCTGTCACCACTTTTAAGTAAAAATTCATGGAGACTTTCAAACAAGGCTGTATGTTTCGGGTGCAAGGATATTTGAGTCCACTTTTTTGTTTTTGGTTTGGGGTTTTTTTGATGGTAAGGAAAGGGCAATGTGTATTTGGGAGGTAAAAGGTCTCCAACGATGCTTCATTCCTAGCTTGCTCCAGTCATCCTAGATGGAGCTTGAATACAAACACTGAAGACCTGGATTCATTACAAGGGGTGAAGGGAAGGGAAATGAGGAGTTAAGCACCTTGCTACTCTGTGCCTAATTGCACCATTGGAAAAGAGCTACTCATCTTTCATAAAGTGCTTTGAAATCTCTGACACATACCAGGAGTTGTGGTCTGTGACATCATCATCCTTCACTGGAGTTTGCAAAAAGAAGAAAAGTTGCATCTGGGGGAAAGTTAAACTGAGGTGTTGTGCAGTACAAAAACAGATTCACTGAGAAAGCAACCTCTCAAATTCTTTTGTGAAAAATTCTCATGAGTTCCCTAGGACATAAAAACCAACACAGAGCAGATCTGATAAATAAATCTCCTTGACATCTCAGAGACAAGGTATAGTTAAACTCCACAGTCCTCACCAGAGCAAGAAAAAACAGGTGTTATCCTGGGGAGAGCACAGACACAGCAGCACAGCCTGCCCTTCCCAGCAGCAGCTTGCAGAGAAGGCTGCAGACACATTCTCAGCTAACTAGAGCAAGCATTTACAGAACAGGAAGATGGCAAACTTAAGATATCGTCAGTCACAAAAGATCAAATGGATCAAATTCTCACTAGCAAAAAGCAGGGCCTAAAGTTACTGGAGTTTCAAAACTGAAGGCAAAAAGTGCTATGCTCTAAGCTGTGCTTTCCTGTCCCTCCTACGAAGAGCAAAAGTAAAAAATAAGTAGTGGCGCACATTCCCAAGGCTAGTGATCTCAAGGACCAAAAATCAAATTGTTCTCTCCTGAGGTCAAACCACTGCCACATCTGAGCATCCCTGGTGATTTACAGTCCCTTCAAAATAAACAAAATTTCAAATATAAGACGGATTTTCTCCTTACCTGATGCTTCTGGCGTCCCGGGGTCAAACTACTGCCATGACTGAGCATCACTGGTGATTTACAGTCCCTTCAAAATAAACAAAATTTCAAACATAAGAGATTTTCTCTTGTCCACCCACAAGTCACTTGTGCTGATTTCAAGAACATGAGGTCCCATATTAGTTGTTCTGAGTGAGACAAACTCATCACAGAAGTTTCTTCCTAGAATATATTTAACTGCACATTCTCCCCAATTAACTTGGAATGCAAAAGGCCTGTTATAATCCTTTTACTGAGTACCTTAGCCACTACCATAAGGTGGGATGCCTAAATGCAGGTGGCCTAGATCTCATCATAATAAGAAGCACCCTCTTTGCCACTACAGTGATATATCAAACAGGAGCTCACCTGCTGTTTAATAGGACTCTCCTTTCCACCTGGTGGAATAAGGAGGGCCCATCCATTCTGGTCCTCCAGCAAAGGGAGGACTGTGGGTAGCAACAGGAAAGTTGTAGGTAGAGAGATCAGTAAGTGCTTCAGGGGGTTGCATATCTGATAAAATTTTTATAGCTATCACCCATCTTGCTGTCTCTGCTTCTTCCTCTCGATTAGCTGATCAGCCCTTTCTACTAGGTGCAGAATTTAAACACGAGTCAGAGATTGATGCAAAAATTCTGAGAGGTGAAATTAAACCTAGAAAGCTTAAACTTCCACCTTGAAATGGGTATATCCCCACAGCTATCAAAAGCAGCTCAAAGGCATTTGTAGGCTGCTGAAGACTGACATTAAGCAGGATACAGCAACAGAAGACTTTTGCTTGTCTTTGTGAAAACAGGCTATCTCTAGGAATGAAGAAAGGAGAGCTAGCTACTGTTTAACATCTGGACTGTGATAACACCTGCATTACAGGTCACTGCTCTTATCATCCTGACTGCTGCATGAATGCAGAACAGAAAGAAAACTTCACAGGGAAAAGAAAACAAAATGGCAGAAAGAGAGCATCAGAGCAAGCTACTTCTGAAATAGAGCCACTAAGGCCCCTAGGACCTCCTCTGTGGCCATTATAAGGGGTTGGCTACAGAAGGGCATGCTGGGTGAAAACCTTCATTAGGGAAATACCTGATAATAAGACTAATTAGCAGAACCTGGGTGGCGATATGGTAGGGTGATCAGGAACATTACTAACATTGAACTTGGCTTACTTGTGTTGGAACTGTAATGGCAAGTAATAAAAGCAGCGGCAGGCCTTAATGGTATCTCTAATCGGTAGGAGCGTATGTTGTTTGGAGGAGCCTTTGGCATACTGGACAAGCTGGGTTACCAGCTGTGTCTCCTTTCATACCCCAATGAGACAACAAGCCTGGTTAGATGGCTCTATGGGGTGTGCCCTCCACGCACAAGCAGAGTAGCTATGTCATCTCCTGGAGCAGCAGTTTCTGCCATGCTAACTTCATGGAAAGATTAGAAGTGGCAACAGCCAGTTTTCTACAGGCCGTGCTCCCTCTGACTCAAGTTCCTGGCAGATGGCCAGTTTTGGCTTAAATATTTGGTATGGTATATGTGTAGGGAGTGCAACAGAAGCACTAAGATGGGTATGAACTAAGTGTGAGCTGAGCTGTACGTGTGAGGGTTTAAAGAATGGTCTGTATTGATAACCAAGGACACTGTTTCCATTCAGACAAGAAGCCGCAAAGACCTTTACCCTGCTAAGGCAACAGCACAGATGAGTGCCAGCAGCAGATCCTGCACTCTGACAACAGAAGGAGGGCAAAAAAGGCTGCAGCATATCGCAAATGCTGTTGCTTTTTTATGCTAGCCCAATGTGAAGACAGACTATAGCAAATGGCATAAAACTCATCCAAAAATTAATCTGTCATCACCAATCAAGAGGAATGCAGGAGACACAGCGTGGACTTAGCAGCCTGCATCCCAACCTCTAATGCTGCACACAAGTGATCCTGCCCGGACCACTTGGATGTGTATATATTACAAGTGTGGGGTTGTGAAAGTGAATGGATTGGTGTGCTTAGAGATTTTGTATAAAAATTAAATCACCTTCCCCTTCCATAAGATCTTGAACTGCGTTTTCTTACACTGTTTTCCAACATACGGAGGCACAGTGTTGGCACGTTCACCCTCTTAGCTCTGCTTTGGGAGCAGAGGCAGAGGACTCGAACGCTTAAACACAACCATGAATTGAAGATAATCCATCAGGCAGACAGGGGCATCTTCAGAGACTCACAGGCATGGTTATGAGCCAATGCCCTCGATTAAGCCACTGGCTGCTCTTTTGGATGCCAGAGAGTTTCTAGTAGCAACTGGCAGAGTCTGTTTCTGCTCTGTGAGCTATATTTAGCTATTTTTAGGCACTAGGCAAAGAGGAAGGGAAGTTCCTGGCATCTAAAAGACAGAGCTGTGGAGAAAAAAAAACCTCTAGGTAAGCAGGCCAGCCTGCTGTTATCAGAGCATGTTGGTTAAACTCTCTCCCCAGGGGGATAAATAGAGGTGGGACTTTAATATAAATGGAAAACTAACAATACCAGGGAAAGGTACCAATGTGGAAAGAAATGCGTTAATTAGAAAGCCTCCCAGTGAGTTGAAGGGAAGCAAGAGGTCTGTAGCCACGTTACTTTTGGGGAGACAAGTGGAAATATTAGCCGGAAGCAGCACTGAGCCTAGAAAGAGAACATGATAGAAAAGTGATTCTCCAGCTCCGGAGAGAGGTGTAATTTGTTCTCATTATTCATATTCCCTTTGTACTACTAACGATATTTCTTGGTGCTCAGTTCTTGTAAGCACCATTTCTCCTGCAAGAGACCTAAGTCCCTGGTGGTTGCTCAGGATGGTTAGAGCAGTACACATTCATACTAAGAAGGTATCTCCGTCTGAAGTACCAGAAAGAGCTGTAGCTGTAACGTGATGAGCTGGGGTGTAAAGGGAGGCTGCACCACCCAATGAGACTGATAAAGGAGCTGCCCCCTGCCCCTTGTTTGCAGCCCTGCATGAGTACTCGTGTGGCCTGGTTTGCCTGATATCGGTTGGGATTTCTGGCACTTACATGACACACACAAAGTTATCAGACTCTGTCCTGGGAGCTTCCTTACCTTGTAACAAGCGTAAGAAAATATTACCATACCAATATTCCTTCTCCCACAGAGATGTAATCAATCCCAGTACCTCAGACTTTGTGTGCAACCCTACAGTAGCAAACTAGCAATACCAGGTCAAGCGTCTGCATGGTGAAGGGTAAGAGGAAGCAATGAGGAACCGGATTTCATTTTTTAACTTTTAAGAGAGTTTTATAAACTGTAGTTAGGAATAAATGGTTTGAAAATGCTTGAAGAGTCCCTAGCTAGTGCCCCGGTGAACCTGTAGTAATGTTTTGCCTCTAAAGCATTTAGAAATGTATGAAAAGTGTTATTCAAATGAATAAATAATAGCTTTCAGACTGTTTTGCCTGAAGAACTGCATACACTTTGCATAAGCCCTTGCATTCACAGCCCTGTGTTCCAAGCCCCTCCCGCAAGCAAGGGAGGGAAGAGTGGGAGGGAAAGGACTCATTAGCAATGCTTCGAGCCAGAAGTCCAGATGGGATCTGAAGCTAAGCAATGTGGGAGACGTGGCTTAAGGTTCAGTCTGCGCGAAGGGTGCATCTGTTTTTGTCTTGAAAGTATACCTTGACTTCACCTGCCAACTATATGCAAGCTAAATGAGCTTCCCCTTGTGCAATGTATCCTAGTTTTCAGTCCAAGTAAGGCTTCACACAGGGCATCTGCTGAGCGTTCGCACCTGTGTTAAAGAGGGAAGACAGCACTTTTCTGCCCTCTAAAAGCAAATTCAGTACTGTTGAAGGGTAAAGCACACAGTGAGATAGGAGGGAAGCAGCAACACTGGGCAGCGATAAGCAGGGATATACGTTTGCCATGAATGCTGTTGCAGCTAAGAAAGAAGCCACATCTTTCTAGCACTGACAGCAATAAACCAGTTTAAGAAGGGAGTCTGCAGAAACTCTGTCCCTTTCTGCCCTGTGAAAAAAAACGCTTTGGTTCAACCTGATGCAGAGCTCTCCAAGACACAAAATCCTTTTGTGTTATACAGAAAATCATGCTCATCACAAGTCCTTCCAGCATTTAAGTGGCTTCTGTCCCCATATTTGCAGAATGTTTTGTTGGCTTATCTAGCTGAAGTTGAAGAGAAAGTGGTTATTCACCACAACAACAAAAATGGTTATGTAAAGCTTAGAACTTACCCCTCCTATTTTCTCCTGCACATACAGCAACAGCACGTACCAGTGCCAGATGCCACATGGTTTTCGGGGTGCTGCATTTGCATATTTTACAAATATACAAAGCTGTAATACTACATGGTACATTATTCATCAAAAGGGATAATCCAACACAATCAGAGCTCTTCCAGACAAAACTGAGAAAATTGCCGCCTCTTATCTGTAATACGACATATAATGTATACAATGTATAATACAATAGAACGCAAAAGGTATGATACGGTGTCTCTATAATACATTCCCCTGTAGAAGCTGAGACTGATTTCTGGAAGGACAGTCTCTCACCTCTTCCTTTCCCAGTCCCTGTCCGTTTCAAACATTTGGTAACTATTTTCTAGAATGTCCTTGCAGCCTCACTGCAGGAGCAGGTCTTTCAAGCACCCAAGAGCGAAGCATATAATGCCGGACTACATATGCAGTAAGACCCAACATCTTATTACATTTATGCAAATGCCTATATTTATTAGCATAACAGGAAGATTGTTCTACTGCCTGCAAAGAAATGAGCCCCTTTATTCAAATAGATGTGTCAGTTCTGAGCAGTTAATAAGATCTATTTGTAATCCATAGGTATGCACGATAAAATCAGGATACTTAGCACTTCTGTTGGCAGAGGAACTGCTAGGAATATTGGTAGCAGGCAACTTAGTGCAATTATTAAGAGAGATATTTAAGTACTCTTCAGGGTAATTCTTGGTAGCAGCAAGGGAACCCAAACATACTCAAAATTTCATTCTAGTTTCAGCTGCCAATGCTGTTGATTGTAGGACCCAGTAGGAAGGTAATGTCCCTGCAAGGCATCCGGCCAGGGTCAACCCATCACACTAGATGAGATCCATAAAGCGATGAGGAAGGGAGAGCTTGGCAGAAGAGAAAGTACCATCATCATCTGCTTCCCTAGGAACAGAGTCTTGAGGACCTTTTAAGGCTAAATGCACCTGTCTTCTTGTTTAAGAACTTGAGGGCATTATAAACTGGGATAAAAGTTTGGTTAGACACAAGATCAGCTGCAGCCTCCCATTTGCAGCTGCTCACTCAAGGCTTTAGGTATATTTAACTTGATTCTTATCAGCCTGAGAGAGGACTAGGCTGGGTTGCACTGAGACAAGGAAATCTCACTCTGACTTACTTTGTGGGGGAGAGAGAGCTGGGCAGTCATGTCCATCAACTTAGCACAATTCATGACAACTAGTCTAAGGAGAAACCGGGAATACCAAATGCAGACCCTAACATACAATTCTTCACTGCCTTCCATCATGCTTGGGAAAGTGTCTGGGATCCTATGATGGACACTAGAATTGCTGTTTACATTTTTCCCTAATTAGCTATGAAATTATGTTTGCAACCTGCTAAAATGCCCACTTAGACCGGTGGGTAGCAAACATTTGCCCATCTGCCAAGAGGTTTTCCAGCTGACATTTATCTAAGTAGAGAAATCAGACTGCTATTCACATCTGATTAACAAACACAGACTCTAATTAGCCCATGTGATTAAGATTCATTTGAGAAGTCACTTCAACACATACATAAACCCATCACTCCTTTAGTCAGTGATGATGATGACGATGAGAAAGAAGAAAAGCGGTCGTATCTTACTCCAACACTGCAAAGGAAAAGCATAAATGTTTAAGGGCATGTTCAGTGCAAAGGGTCAAGCCACTGCTAGGGTAACTCCACTGATAATCTGTGTGATTTTTCCCACCAAGGAGTTTGTTGCAGAAGGCCCATAGTACAGACAACCAGGATTGGGGTGAGAAAAGTCGCCGTTTCTTACCAGCCCACCAGCACTGTCTGTCTGTGTTCTTTTAAGATTTGTAATTACAGCATAGGAGATCGGTCTCAGATACACAGTCTTAGGGGGTCTAGATTTTACTTCCCTGAGAGAATATAGCTGAGATTCAGAATCTGGGTCTTCCTGCACAGAGACGGGCTGGGCTGCAAAATTCCCCGTGATGTAGGAAAGACTCTCACATTCAAAGCTGCTTGAATTTCACTGTAATAGTACCTACTCATAGCAGTATGCTACGGACCACTGCAGTTCTCCCAAGAGACTTGAGCGTTGGGGAAAGTTGTTGCATCAGTGTTGCTAAATAACACATTGCCTGTTGTTCATATGGTTCAATGCAACAATTACTACAATCAATTTGATTTGTAATGTGTCCTGTCTTATGAATCACTGAGTTATTAACCTTAACAATGTCAATGAGCTGCTAGTGTAATTGAGTCTCAGCAAATTAAGGTTTGGGGTAATTATTAAGAGCTGCTTTGTACACAGGAATATATTAATATGTTATTGATGCCAAGCGATTATACCCTTGTAATGAGCGAAGAATTCAGAGTGACTGTAGCAAAAGATATAAACCCAGTCTGAGCAGCCTCAAATGACCGTAGGTATGTTAACATATTGATTACAATTTCCTTATATTTCCCTTGTCATATTTATATAGCACTGCGCAATTTAACATGGTGATGCAGAACTCCCATTTATTGGCCTGGTTTCCTCCCAGATAACAGGCTTTGACAACCAAAGTTTCTCTGTGAGTGTAACATTCAGTCCCAGTCTATTCCAAGAGTGTGAATGCCAGGCAGGACTGAAGAAATAAAATGGGAGAACACCATATACAGCATATTTTAGTGTAAAGGCACAACCTGCAACCTGCTGCACTTTCTTTCTCTAGGTGAGGCAATGGGGGAGTTATTGCTGTTGTTTGTATGAACACTTGTATGCCATTAACATTTTTACTTCAATTAAAACCATATTGAAATTCAAAACAAAAATTTTGAAATGGCTAAAAACCCATCAAAAAAAAAAAAACCTTAGAAAGGAGAGAAGAACTGAAACCCCAACAAATATGTAATATGAATGACAAATTTCATAATGGCTCCTTCAAAAAACACAATTATCTGGAAGGATTTTAGAACTATACCTGTATCAACAGGGCAATCTGCTCTGTCAGTTGTACATGTAAAAATATAAGTACCAAAAAAGTCTATAATTTCTCTTGTCTGCAAAGAATCACCTGCAATCATCTAAGTTGTTTTCAAGGGATTCAAACTGAGCTAAAGGAAATGAAAAATGAAGTGGAGAAAAGAATGTTCTGGGGAAAAATACAGTATTAGAGTTTGTTGTATTAGTTGCTTCTGCTTAATATTAATCTGAATTTACTATGTTGCATTGCACTCTCTTACGTATGAGTTACCTATCCTTCTAGGCCTGATATTTAAAGCGCTGTCACACTTTTCGGGTGAGAGAGATTATTCCTCTGTACAAACCCACCCTCCCTGTTTAAGAATCGTGATAGTGAAACTGGCTATAGGAAAGTGAGAGGCAATTTTTCACCTGTCGAATATGATTCTACTACCTCCATTTAGAGCAGAAAATCTCCCATTACCTTGGCTGTGCATAGCATGCAAAAAAGCTCATTTCATTTACCAGGCAGGGCTGGATTTGGGGAGATGTGATATCAGCTAGAAGTAAAGTATTTATGCAAATATTTCTTCCCAGGGCAATCTGTATTTTTAAAGCTCTCTTCACCACAGATATAATGTCTGACTACCAGCACTTCGTTTGCCCCCGGTCTTCCTAGAGGAGTCATCCTTTACTAATGGTAAAGATTGTTAGTGTCACTTCCAGGTACTAAAGAATCTTTTAAATCTGTTTGGTCTGTTGACGGTGATTATTCCTTTCCGCAGGCTGGGCCCGTAGGAACAAGAAAATTAGCTGTATTGCCCTGGGGGGGGTTCTGTGGCACAAGCTAAAAGAGAGAAGATATACAGGGAAGGGAAAGCAAAACCAGGTATCTCAGTAACAGCTGTCTTTTGATAGTGTAAACATTTTCCAGCTGGTCCTTTGCTGAGGGTCTCTGCAGCCTTCATTGGTCCTGATGATCATTATTGTCTCTGTAGTCTGTGAGCAGCTAAGAACAGAGGGGAGCAGATGCTTGCAAGGACTCCCTGCACATTCATCCCTTACTGGCAATCATCCTAGCTCTCCACTTTTCTCCCTTGTCTGTGCACTGTTGCCCTACTGCCCTTAACAGAACTTCTGGTTCTTTTTAAGTTAAAACTGCAGTTAAAATTCCCTGCTAAAGCTGATGGGATAAGGACGGCAAAGAAAATCCTGTCACAAGGCTGCCAAACACATGAGCACCGTGTCTCTAGTACAGAGAAAGATCTTCCCTAGACAGTTAGAGGCAGCCCGTGTTCCCTGTCCAGCCTCCCTCTCCTCCCACTGCCAGCCTTGCAGACAGCCCTTCTTTCAAGCCCAGCTAGGGGTGACCAGCACGTCCAGTGTGCTTCAGCATGTGGGGTGCCCCCACTTTAATCTAAAGTGTGGCCACAGCCAGTCCAACCACACACAGCTTGCAATGCAGGAGGGATCTTCGCCTTAGCAAGGAATCTAATTATGAGGGAGGGGATTAGGATGAACTCTTAATTAGATTATTATGTTTTCATCTGTCACAGAAGCTGAGTCCTGATTTCTGACAAATATATTTGCAAGTGAGGTGAATGGGCCCTGGGAACCATGAAAACTGGGGTAAATAGAAAATTTGGAAAATGCCTCCTTCCCTCTCTTTTGACCCCAGTGAGATTCTTAATCAGCTCTGCTAAGCACCATTGTTAAGAGCCTGCCTAAGAGAGTTAAACTAATTTTGAAGAACAACGGGCATTTCCAACGAAATTCAGCAGCAGGCATATTCACCCTACCTCCCTGAGCAACGGGAGCTGTGGAGGAGTTATCTGGATGTTCAAGCACATAGCTGAGGTAAGACTGTTTACAGACAGTTTTCATGACAGATGCTTTCTTTTTCTTAGGACAGATATTAACCTTGCTACAGGCTCCCAGGGAAACAATTAATGTAAGTAAATAAGGTAACCAAAAACTGTCAAAATAGATTTCTGTTCTGTGAGTAATCAGTGTTGCAACTGCCTATGGTACTAGTCACGTGGAATGTTAATACATTGTTATGGGAATGCTTCCTCGGCCTAATTGAGATGCAGACTTCAATGTGCTATTTGGCCCCCGCACCCCCATCTCCAAAGTGCTTGCTGCCTAATAGAGAAAAGAGAGAGCATGTGGAGGCATTAGAAGTCTGAGTTAATGGAATGGGGTAGTGGTGGGTGCACTGGACCTGATAAACAGAGAGATTGATGCCCTCACAGTCACTCAAAGAGAGTGACAGAGGCTGCAAATGAAGCCAGCTTACCCCAGTCCTGTGTCTCTAAAAACAGGACTTTGGTAAGGGGCTTTGCAAGAGCCAGCAAGTGTTTCTGAATTGACCTAAAGAAGTGTCTAGTTGGGGTGAGAGACGGTGATACTTTCTAATTAGGAAGAAAAGGAATTGTTTTCTATGAGTTCCCTCCATGATCTCATCCCTTGTGAAGCAGCCAAAAATATCAAGGCATCCTCACTTAGAAAGGAGCACATTGTTCCTTGTGTCTCTCAGCAAAGAGAGAGGAGAGGAACAGGTCAAGCATGAAAACATGCTGTAATACCCCACATGCCCCAGCAGACTCCCCTGGGTGCAGAGCATATTTGTCCAAACATTCACCACCCAGCCCAGGGCCACCAGCTCCAGGTGAATCCCAGCTTCTCTGGTCGTCGGCTGGGACCTTCTCAGGCTCAGTCCTCTCTAGCAGTGAGGAAATATGCTGTCCCTAATAAGTGGTGACATGGCAATTTTCTCCATCATGTCAGTTGTCAAGGGGGCCAGCGGATTCCCCTCACAACCTTAGGACTTCACTATGGGCCTCTATAAGACATGCTGAGGAGAAATAAATCAATTATGGAGCCCAGCATCTGTGATCTGCTTCACAGCAGCTGCCCAAAATGGATGATGGGCTCTTATCCATACACTGAGCTGCAGGTCAGGTCTGGGAGAGCTGCAAAGGGCAAGGGAAAGGTCTTGTGGAGTGATGTTGGTGATTACAAGGCCTTACTAAAACTTCTGGCTCAGTGTTGACAGCCTGCCTTGGAATAAAAAGCTCCAGTGATGCATGGCTAAGCAATGTGGTGGTGTCATTCCACTACAAATGGCACTCAGGCCCCCAGCTGCCCCTCTCCCTGCTGAGGCTGGCTGCCGATGGAGGTTATTTGAGCTGGATTGCTGAATAAAGCTTAGGGGTTGTCCACTGCCGAAGTTGATAGCTTCTACCCAGGCCAAGCACCTGGTTTCTAGCCATTACAGTATAGATATACAGCATATGTTCCTGTTTAATTAAAGAAGAAAAGACAAAGCTGATAGAAAGCATAAGGGAAATGGTCTTGTGGGATGTATCATCAACTTGGGCATTGAGTGATGCTCTGTTCTGAGGACATGGGCCAAGAGATCCCACTCAAAAGTTTGCTCCTAATTCTCTGAGGCCTACTCATCAAAACAGCTTTTTTTTTCGCCCCTTTGTATTCTTCACTTGCATCTGTTGTTTTCAGAGGAAAAAAAATGCTTGTACAAAAATTTCATGGTCTAGAAATCCCTCCCAAAATTAATCATCTAGAGGATTTGAATCTCTGGTGTCTGGGGACGTGTGTTTTGGCAAGATGCAGGGGGGCTGGTGCTGATGTCGTAAGAGCTAGTGGCTGTCATTGGAATTACGGGCTTTAATTTTCTCTACTCCTCTTAGCATCCATTTACCGACACCACTAGCCGCTTACTACCTTTATTAGTGCAGTCAGTGGGCAACTTTCCAAATCAATTAATGTTATTGTTTCATTTCTTAGGGCTGTAAAATCACAAAATTTACAAGAAATACGTAAGGCTATGAAGTATGCCATAGAAATATGGCAGAGATGGAGAGTAATTAGATCAGCTAGAGCCACTGAAATCCCATCTGCTGAGCGTGTTCCATTAAAATACCTTTCTTTCTATTTGCTTCAAGAAATACTATTAGTTTAAATATCACAGGAAGGGGGGAAGAAAACACAACGCATTTTCGTATTAATTCTTCTCAGATACATTTGAAGGGGAAATTGCAAACAGCTTTTCTGTATCAGGGTAGCTTTTTCCTGTTAGAGCCTGTATCCTAAGCGGGGCTTGGCATTGAGGTGGGGAAAGCAGACCTGTTGCAGGAAATGGTCTTGACATTGGTTTGGTGTTCTTCCCCTTTAAAGAACAGCTCGAAGCAAAAGTTAGAGGGCACCAGCCAAGCAAAGCCACAAGAGGTTGGAATGGGTCCCTGGAGGTCGGATCTCTTGTGAGCTGACAGCAAAGAGAAATCTGCAGGGACCTGAAAGGCCTCCTGCTTGTGGAGGAATGGGGGGGTTGGGCTTGTATCCGAGACCACCTAGAGACACCAACTGATGGAATGGGCCTGTGCGGGCATAAAAGAGAAGGCTTTCTCTGTCCTGGAGGTTCCCTAGGCTAATGATCCCTAGGATCATAGCACAATTTAGGCTGGATAGGATCTCTGGAGATCTTTAGTCCAAGCCCCTGCTCAAAGCAGAACCAACTATACCGCTAGATGAGTTTGCTAAGCTGACATGATGGATAAAGAACAGGTAGGATAAAAGGGCAGCAATAGAATGGACTGGTGTCTGAATGCCTACTCACATCCAGTTGCTGGACTACCCTCCATCCTTTCCCATTACAGTCTGAAAAGCTAGAGCGGTCTTTAACTTTGTTATACAGCAGCGAGAACAGCAGGGAGTGTTCGCGAGCTGTTACAGCTCCAGCACACGTTGCTTGCATTCATCTTTTATCCTCAAAGAATAAATAGCCCGAAGGGCCTATAATAATGGCTAAATTGTGCACTGTAAATTAAAAGCAAAAAGAAAGAGCAGAAGCCACTGAGACAGTAGAAAGCATCACTCTGCAGGCAGGATTGGAATCAGCCATCCCAGAATCCTCCAGCTGAGCTTATCACTGCATTGGCTTTTGCATCAGCGCACCTTATTTTCTCGTTGGTAAGCTGAAGGAATGAGAAATTCTTTCGCCGACCTTTAGTCTTATCTATCTAGATTACATTTTGCAGTAAAAGTCTATAATATATCACATTCCAAGTCTCACCACCTTAAGTGTGTGATCGTATAATAATACACAACCCTGGCAATTGGGTGTCATATTAAGCCAGGCACACTCTCTGTGTGCATGCAGCTTTGGTGTGTATGTATTAATTCAAGAGCCAATATGCTTTTCCTTACCAAAGAATTTGTTTTGCCCAGCACTTCAGTTAGATTACAAGTCACAAAACTCCGTTCTGCTCTTCTAAAACTCTCTCTAATGGCTCCACTTGAAAAATACTCTTCTGTGCATGCCATGTACCTCATGTCTGATATAGCTGCATGCTATTGTACGGCAGCAACACCTTGTTTCTAAGGTGGTTGCTTTTCAACTCGTGTTGATGTCCTCTCTTTGTAAGTTGTGTATCTGACTATGACTTGCTCAGTCCTGGATCTTTTTCCCATGACCAGAAAGAAGTGAACCACTTAGGATTTTTTTTTTTTTTTTTTACTCGTCATCTTTAATAACCTAATTTTGACCACAGAGACAGATAGCAATTCAAGGATTATCAGAAGGGACAAAGAGGAGGTGTGGTGTATTGAATAGTTTTTATTGTTGTTTTCTACCTTTCTCTATCTGCAGCGACATTGCTTTTCTTTCCATTTCTTTCCTAAATAGACTTTGGCAGTGGATAATTGGATCAAACACCAAAAACTCCAGTGGCAGAGTTCATGGCATCATTAAGCCTCAGGCTAGGGGGATTATTACTAGGAGGTGATTTTAATTTGCTGCAACAGTCAGCAAAGGTAAAAATGATATCCATATATTTGTAATCTTGTGTTGCTGCCTCAGTTACTTAATGTGTGTGGAAGGAATAAATTGTTGAACAGACTCTTACAGTGTTAAAGGACAAAGATTAAGCAAAAGAAATGCCTGGACATTTTGAGTATAAGATGTTTGTATCTAAATGTTTAACATGTAAATTTAACAATAAAGTGATGCTTGAAGGAGTTACGTGCCAATTTATGACAGGAACATTAGGTTCATCTGAGCTGAAGTGTTGGAGCTTAGCAGTCATTCAAAGACATCTTTGTGCTGTATTGCTAAGCAACCCCATCCTCAGCTTTGTGGCTTGTTAATATCACTTAGCCCCATTTCAGAAGTAAGCTGCAAAATGAAACTCCTTATTAGGGAAAAGGATCAAGAAAGCATAAATTTTACTTTCGTAGTCTGTTATCTGCTTTTAAAGGGGGGTTACAAGTGGCAGCTGGTGGGATGGATCAGAAGTAATAGCCTTTTGCAGTCAGCAAGTTTTCTTCCTCAGCGTTCAATGCTTGAAGGTTTTGGGATTATCAGATTCCAGTAAGAAAAGGAAAGATTGATTTTACTTACTAAGTGGAGAAGCTAAGCCTGCTCTTTCTGTTGGTGTGGGAGCCCAGTCTCTGAGCAGAGGAGAATCTCCTCTGTGACAGCTCCGCTCAGGGCAGCATCAACCTTCCCTCCTGCAATCCATGTGGTCCTCCATCCCTGCACTTTGCTTCTCCTGTGCTTCTTCCCATACCACTTGTGAGGTCTGATGAGGAGACTGAATCTCAGACTAACTTGGAGTCAGATGGGGCCTTTGGGCTTTGCACCAGAAACAGAGCTAATGGGGAGCTTATCACAGGAGGTGAGGTTCTGGCTTTTGGAAAATTTCAGTCCACAAAGACAGAAGTGAGGGGGTGAGACAGCGTAGGAGAGGGGAGCCAGGAGCACAAAGCAAGAGAAATGCGTAACACAGTAGGAAAGGAGGTAAGAGGGATCTGAGGGTGAAGAGCACACACATGGCATCACTTGCTACACACGAATAACAGTATGTTGAATTTCCCTTTAAGATACCCAGGTCCATCCTGTGTCTGTGGCCTGTGACCACCACCCACCTCAGCTGCTTAGCACAATCAGGTCAAAAGCAATCAGTCTACCATGCTCCAAAGATAGCGATAGTAGGACCAATGCCTCGCATACCTGAGAAAGTTTGTACCAGTTTAGCTTAAATCAGTTTTCATGCTGATTCAAATTGCACCAGTGACAGAGGCCGGGTGCATCCCCAGGATGGAAGAGTAACTGAAAAGATGTGATACTCTTTGTTTGGTCCATAAGAGGCATGATAAATGTTACATTGTCAAGGTCAGAAAGGGTAAGCTCCATTTACTATGGTTATGCTTGTCTTTACAACAGGGCAACTCAGCTTAACACTTTTCTTAAATTGATTCCCAGCTGACTTGGTTTGAATTGGATGTATAAAATGAAATGAGAGCACCCACACTCCTTTGAGCACCAATGAAGCAACACTGTTTTAAAATTTTGCCTTTAAATAAATCATGCTGACCTTCTTGTATACAAAAAAATCAATCACTCAGATAATCTTTTTTCCCCAACACCTGGCATGATCCTTCTTATAGAACACACAGCAGCCAAAGGGTTAAGGAGAGAGGAGCAGTGGTAAATAGGGAATTTGGGGTAACTCTTTGGGCTGGGAAAGTCCGAAGAGGAAAAATACATCACTGTATATATGCATCCCAGGCACTATACTGGAAACCAAACTGCAGTTATATCAGGGATTAATTTAGTTCTCAGGTAGCATATTTTATTTCAGAAGGAAAACAAGGGGGAGAAAAATGATGTGAACATTTTCCTCCTAATATTGTCAGACAACTATAGTAACCATGGCAACAGGAGGAGCAACGTCTCAGAGATTGTATGTCTGGTAAACATATTCTCTAGACTTCCATTTATTATGGTATTAAATAGCATGTTTGTGCTGGGTCCTAGCACAATATATTATTATGTTGTTATCACTGAGGGCCAAATCTACTGGTTGAGCATTTAGCAGTTACTGGTCCTAAATGCAGAAATAATAGCCAGTGGTCCAAAGACTCCTTGTGGGAAAACAAACATAGCAGCTTCCACAAATATTCCTGTCTCCCTGGGAGGTTTGTTTGGTAAGGTCTGTTCTTCCCCTAGCGTCCTCCCAACTGGAGTAAGAGCCTACCATTGCCGCCAGCTGCCGGAGCTGCTCCTCTAGCTCCAGCAAGAAAAGCCAAGGGCCCTTCACAGGCAAGATTTAGGTTCAGTCCTTGTCCACACATAGGTGTGGTGGGTTTTGTTTGAGCTTTTCTCCCAGGGACTAGTAAGAGCTGGTGCCTGAGTTCTGAGCTGGAAGACCATTTTGATCCCTGCTATTCACCTGCACACGGACAGAAGCCCCTGCCCGCTCCCTGCCTGCTGCCCAGATGTGCTACAAACCATTAGCAGAAAAAACAAGAGTTTTTACACTTCTGTGAAGTATTGGCTCCAGCTGTTATAACACAGGGCTTTACATATTTTCTCAGTATAAATGCTGAAAAATATATTTTAACGTTTTACTGCTCTCCACCTCTCCTCACACCTGGTTGTATTGCCAAAGATAAAACTGGAAAAGTGGTAAATCTGATGCCTCATGTAGAGTGAATGTAGAACTGGGCAGTTCAGGGGCAGGAGGTTGAATCCTGGTAACTGTTGTTCAGTACTGAAAGTACTTGAGTCAATGAAAGAAAATCTCTTCCTGTATGGCCCCACTGTGTGTGTTTTCCTAAGGAATGTGTAAGTCGACGCTGCCTCTATCCTACTAGACTTTATGTGAGCGGACAGTCTCACCAGACAGCAGTGTCTAAATTTCTGTCTGCATGATGGATGCTTCCTACGGTGAACGTCAGTGCCCCTCTCCCACCCTGCCAACAGGAGCGACCAACCCAGGTTCACCTGACTCAGTCCCTGATGCAGAGCCAGAAGGAGCCATACCCTTCCTTCCTCTAGACCTGCCTTTTCACAGGGCTGTAGGTGACCACCTCAGAAGCGATGCTGAGCTGAGCTGGAGTGACAGGAGCCCTCAGCTCAGTAACTCCAGCCAACTGGGCGTCAGTTCGGTCCAGGTCCCTGTCCTCCTTGCCCCTGTGACAACCCCTGCTCTGTGACCTCTATCAAACATTGGCATCATCTGCTTAAAGACCAACAGTGAGGTGAAGCCTTGCTCTTCCACTGGATTCTCAGTATTCCAGTAATTCTACTAAATATTACTATCAGGGTGGTAGGTTACTTGAATGGAAACCCTCTCAAGAACATTTCCTTTCTGCTCTAATAAGCTTTGTTTTATTCAGCTTCCGGAGTTTTTTCAAGCTAGAGGCTCCATTCCACACTAATCTCCTAAGCAGACCTGTCAAGTTTCATGGTGGGGTCAAGGGGGGAATGAAGAATAAATTCAAGCAACATGCAGTCTGCCTGAAAATCCAACTTGAACAGCTCCCAAATGGAGTCTTTGTCCAATTTTATTTCCCTTCAGCCACTGGGTGCAATCAACAGATGTGGCCTCATTTCAAAGACAGCTTTTCCTAGAAGAGTGAGGAAAGGCACGTTGTTCTGCCGTCACTTTGCCTTTGCTTTTCTGCAACAAGTCTGTTTTATGTCTGGCTAGCTACTGAAGGAAACCTAAAAAGCTCTGCCTTCTGCCTCACTGCTCTTGGAACTATGCTCTGTTTTGAAAGCAGAACCTTGAAGCTTAGCAAAAGTTCATCGAATGCAGTTTCTTGAATGCAGTGGTAAAAGATTCATACACGACTTTTAAAAAGGGGAAGAAAACACTAAGACTTTTGCATGCTTGTCTAATAATCAAATTAACTGTAACTTGGCCTGCTACCCTTGTCTTGGTAATTTTGACAAGTAGATTTTGGGAATCAGACAATCTAACCTGAGGATCAGGCAGTCAGCACGTAGGCTTGGCATATACTTCTCATTTTAAAAAATAGACTTTCAAGGGAGCCTGATTGGTTACAAAGCAGAAGCATACTTTTTTCTCTTCTTTTGCTTTAAGAATGCACATTCTTTATCTCGGGAAGCCCATTGAGAAGAAGTAAATCTGGGACGCGAATAATAGTAGGATGCAAAAAGGCTCAGGATAACAATATAGAGAGCAGGGCTGTCGGCATTGTGCAGCACTACAGCAGCAAGGTTTACTAAGAAGTTCAATTTGATGTTTTGTTCCTCCATTTCACATTAAAAATCAAACCTCTTGCTGAACAAATTTCCCCAGAGGCAAGATCCTCTGAAGGTTTTTTGCCCCTTCCAATGAAATGTCTGCCTATGTCAGAGCTGGGCTCTGCCTGTGTTTCAAAGCAGCCAGCAAAGAGACTACCTTGGACTTCAGTACATGCCAGACTGGGCTCCGACTGGCCGCCTTGCAAGCTGCAGCTGTCTGGCACGTACAAGTCAGAGTCTCTTACTGTCAATGTGAGGGGGAAGGATTCAGCAGGGAGTGAAAAGGCAGTGGTTTATCTATCAGAGTCTGGTATTTCAAAGTTTGCCGGGCAATTATCAAGAAAGGGAGAACATCACTTTTGCAAAATTGAATGGACCAGGCTTGGTGATAGGCATGGGAAGGGGCCGTGGCAGGCAGCCAAGGCACGGAAGCGAGGCTGTTCCTGCAAAACCCACTCTTCCCTCACTGGAAATGTATCTAAGTGAGAGGCATGGCTGGCCACATGAAAAGCAGGGAGTTGAAGGATAAGTCTCCTATCTACCCTCTCAGGCTTCCTTATTGCTGAACAATGGAGGAAGGGAAGAAACTTTCTGCTTTTCTGCTTATCCTGCCCTGTACAAGTTCACAGGAACACAGCTGCCAAAAGTGCAGGCAAAAAACCGTGGCTGAGCTGTCATCAAAAGGAGTGTGAGTATGATTCTGTATGATTTACCTTTTTTTTTTTTTTGGTATTGTTTCTCTCGTTTTCCAATTCTCTCCATTAGATTTTAAAACCTGTTAGGGACCTCATGAAAGGTTAAAGTAGCAGGGAGATCTGACAGTTTTTGCTTTCTGTGGCTTTTCTGAACCAATCCTTCTCTCCCCCGCTTTCATTCTCTTCCCTCCCTAGAAACAAAGGGTTTTTTCTCCTTCCTCGACTTTTCCCAAGTCTTTCTCATTCCCATCTGATTCTAAATGATTCTAAATTGGGACCACAACAAGATGCTTTACACGGTGAGCATAGACTCGGTATTCAATAGCAAACGTGTTCTGATTTTCTCCCCTTGATTAATTTTGTTAGAGAGGTGATGAACTCCACCTCTGACCTCCCCTCCCTGCCTGTCCGTCGGCTTTCACTGATGCAGGCAGCTTTTAAGCAACTCTAGTAACTCAATCATCCCTGCAGAGCCTTTTTGTGGCTGGGAATAGAAATCTTTTGTCCACGATGGGGAAGTGAGATTAATGACTCTGAGTGGCCCCAGTGATTTCAATATTCATGTTGTGGGTAGATGTGCTAATACTGATAGAAAGACCTACAGTATCACACTGCAACATTTCTAATTAACTTCATCTATGGTCCTTGAAGCCTACGCTGGGTAAGCTTGATCATGTGGGAAGGGTAAAATTGCTTTGCTCTTTTTTCATCCCCTCCATTTCTCACAGATAATATCACTCTACTGTTGCAGTGTCCACAGCAATGCTTTTGAATACTGCTGCATTTTTGCAGTCTAGATTCTGGAAGCATCACGCTGTCTGTCTGTTTGAGACCTAGTCCTCCTTTTTGGACCTCAGGCTTCACCTCCTCTTGAAGCCTAGTCCAAAGAGCCAGTATCTCTCAGCCATGCCTCAAAGTTCAAGCTTTTAGTGCTTCAAGGACAGCACTCGTGACTACATAATCTCTCAAGGTGCACTGCATACTGCCCTGCAGATTAGAAGGCCTTGCAGAGAGTGAGCTGTGAGGGAACACAGCTCAAGTGGCAGACAGAGCGCACTCTGCAAACCAGGCAAGTCCCATGGAGCAAAGCATAGGTAAGTGTCACCAAGGCATGGGGGCTGGGGCTGGCTATGAAGCAGTCACATGCAAAGCTGTGATGGGGTGGGGTGGGCACAGACTACATACCTCCTCTCCTAGTGCTTAAGGAACCCTGTGAAGACCACCTTTCTGAGGTACTGAGGGCCAGAGGTTCATGAGCGAACATGACTTCAAGAAGCCACATGTAAGCTCAGGTAGGATTTTTCTCATGTATTCTTGCCTGGGAGCAACAGGCTCTCCCCACATACCCATCCCATCTATTCCTATCCAGGTGTCTCTCTATCATGGTCAGTGTGGGTAGAGCTGAGCACTTCTCTAGCTTTTAGTAATTTTGCTGCCAAGGCTGCAAACCCTCCAGGCACCAATAAATGAACAGAGCTCCCCTCCCATCTTTTCTAATCCACATCCTTCCTACACAGTCACCTGCCAGTATTTTTACCTTTCCTTTAGCTCCTGGTTGACAATTCTGTAATGTTTTCCTGAGCAGATTAACTCTTTGCTACGTGAACACTGGAATTAATTCATTCATGTGTCCAGTGGCAGCACCTGGAAGCCCTCAATGGGCCTAGAAACCCCTCTGTTAAGCACTGTGCAAGTAAGGACTGAAAAAAGCAGGTTTTGTTCAAAGAGCTGGCGAAGACCTTAACTCTGTCCAGAGCTTGATACAAGAAGTGGGAAATTTAAAAAGGCTACCAGCCAAAGTTTTGGTTTTGCTTATAATTTGTGAAAGTCCTAGGATTTAAAGGACAGGAAAAAACAGAATTGTGGAGAAATTTACACTTTTTCTTTTCTACTAATAGCAGAGAGCGTTTAGATAAACAAAAAGACTCCTAGACAGAGCTGCTGGGGGAGCTGACAGTCATATAATTTATTTGACCAGAGAAGCTATTTATCGAAAGGGACTGCTATTAAAGATTATGACTGTTTGAAAGAGCAGACCTTACTGTGCAAGGCTGGCTCTGCAAACCCTTACTCCTGAGAGGAGGCCTGCTGGCACTGACAGGTTGGCAGGTCTAGAGGAGTGGAGCTAAAGAAAATCTCATCCCCTGGTGCATTCTGACAACCTGCCTGCCAGCAGGATGCCCTCCTGCACCCTCCCAGCTGCTTGCTGAGGCAGCTTGCCCTGCACATCACTTCGGCTCCTGGAGGTCTTGGCTGAGCAAACCAGTCTGCCTAAGCATATTTACAAGAGCTGCTTTACAAAGTTAACAAGTGAGATGCATTGAGGCCACCTGGCCGCCTCTGTATGTTGCCTGGATCATGGCCCATTTGGTCACTCCTCCAAGCAGAGCTGACAGCATCTCGATTCAAAGTGAAACGCAAGACAATTCCTCGCTTGAGCAGACTTGGTTCTGTCTGTGGCTCATGAGGAAGATTGATTCCCACTGGGCTGACTGGTTGACTAGGCTCGGGCAGAGCAGGTTTGCCCATAAAGAGCATAGGGGCCAGTATTATTTTTAGTTCAACTAGACGCCCAAGCTGTAGGTTATACAACCTTGTCTTTCCTTGCTATCTTTCTGGCAGGTCTTTTAGCTCACGAGTCCTTAACTTTGTGCAGACATATTTAATAAAGAATAGCTCAGTAAAATCAACTGCTTGTATGGGATCCAATGTCACTGGGTAATTACCCTCACTTAGCTCTCAGACATGCCAATAGCAGATTTCTTCCCATTCCTGGAGGAGAAATACGCAGTTTAACATGCCCTTTGGAGTCCCATAAGGCTAGCTGGAGCCTTGGGAAGGGAGCAGCACTGGCTGCATTTGATTTTGTGCAGAAGGGAAGTGGGGACAAACTCCCTACACTTTGTCCCAGAGGTATTTTGCCTCTGTCCTCCTCGTTGCTGTGGAGAACTGAAAGCGAAACAAATCTTTGTTTCACACACATCCTCCTCCACTCTCCTCTCCGTTCCCAGTAGTTATGCAGGAAAGTTGGGGAGCCGCTGAGCCAGAGCATAGCGCATTGCAGTTCTAAGGGTTGCTGCTACCTGTCTGTAATACCTTGTTGAAATATTGAGCAGCACGTTCAAGAGCAAGTGTGTGGGTGGGTGCACTGGGGAAGGTGAGAGGTGGGAACAGGCATAATGTAGACTCCCTATCAGAAAAATAATTAGGGCATCGTGATCAGTGAGGAATGTCACTCCTGCAAGAAACCGATTCAGCTGAATCCATGTTGCTGAGAGGAGATAAAGGGGGGTGGGAGGGAAAGCTAAAGCAGCTTTATAGACCTGTGTACTTGCACATACACAAATCAAGCAAGGGCTTTATTCATGATACAAACTGCAAAGGGAGCACAGCATACCTGACCCAGGCAGTTCAGAAAAGAGGAGCTGAGGGCTGTATGTGGGAAACGGGGAAGGATCTGGGTCTGTGAAGAGATGCATCAAAGCAAAACTGGAGAAGGTGAGAGAGGAGCAATAAAAGATGGTTGAGTGGAAAGTAGGTCAAATTACCAAGCACAGAGAAGACTCCAGCAGTCAGCAGGTATCAGCAGATGTCCTAGGGCAAAGTCAAAGGCCCCTTGACATGGCAGTCATTTTCTTTATAAGAATAATCTTCCAACAATCACCTAGAGAAAACCACCCAAAATTTTTACTACTTTGTCAATAGCTTAACACTAGCCCTTGTCTCATCTGTGCTGTATTAAAATGGACAATCTCTTAACAAGAGGTAGAAAAAAAAAAAAGGGCATTACATCCAGAACAAGAGAACCTGGTGACATGGTAAGGCAATCAATTAACAGATAAAAGTGACTGTTCATCACAGCAAGTAGGCGCACTGAGCACTAACATGAAGGAACTGGATAATAGAATGTTTGTTTAGGCTGAAGCCAGAGTACACAGGGAAGCCGCAGCTTGGGATTCAAGTACTCATGCACCTGCAGCAAAATACCAGCACAAACTCCTGAAGTTAGTGCAAATAGACTTCTGTGAAAAAAAACAGGGGGGGTTTCCTGAAAGAAAATTAATTCTAGGGAAACATGAACTCTGATGAAGAAACTATTTCTCTGCAATGAAGTTGAGATAAAAATCTTAGGTTTAAATCAGTATTTTGAAACTTGCTGACAAATATCCTTTTGTTTTGACTCAAGCTGATACATTTGTTGCATTTGTTCTTTCACTATAAAACAAACGTCTTTATGTAAACAGAGCCAGCGTGCCTTTCCATTCAGACTTTCTCCTGCGCCATTCCTAACTGTCTGTTCCGGATCAACTCAAAATAAGAAATTGTTTCCTGAAAAAGTTTATTAATCTCTTTGTAGATGAAGTGATTCCATTTAAGATTTTTTCAGTTAATTTTAATTTTCATGGTAGTAGCAGGGGAACAACAACATTTTTCTGCCAGCCAAAATCCAGGCCAAAAGGCAGGTTCTGACCAACAGAAAAACATTCCAGAGATGAGCCCAAGGTGGGCAATGGAGGTGCTTCAGCCACACTTCTTGTTCTCCTCCTCCGTTTTGTACAAACAGCACTAACACAGTGAACGAATTTAGCCCAAAGCTTCCTTTCCTCTGAGAACGCAGTCCCTCCCCACCTGCAACCCTTTCAGGCCCAGATAAGTACTGTAATTACCTGCCCTGAGCCATGACTAATATTGGAGTTAGGATTAGCGACTAAGAGTTGTAACTAGGATTTGTAACATCTCTGCTTCTATCTCCAGGCTGGAGTGGTGCCTGCAGGCAGGCTATTAGGCAGCAGTGTCAAAAAGGACTGAGTATTTCTATTCAACAAGCAATCCCAGTTACTATCTCTCTAATCAGCTGATAGACGGGTACAAATGAGGCAGGTTGCTTTGAGGAGAGCTACAAAAGACGACTCAGGAGCTTTAAAGGAAAAAAATCCTGAGCTCTGACTTGGGAATGTTTTGCCAAGAAGCTAAAGCACAAACACCTGCAAGCCTGGAGACAGCAGTACAGGAGTCAGTTCACAGCCTGTGGGGATGGAGCTGTTTTAGGGGCTCTTAGTTATCAGTACTACTCCCTGCATTTCTATAAAGACAGGGAGCAGCTGTGTCACGTCTTGCCTGTCCTGTGTCATGCAGCCAGCAGGACAATCGCTGCTGGCTACTGCTAAAAACATTTATAATTTGTTGTCTGTAGGTCTTGCTCAAGTAAAGGTAATACTCTTAAAGCCACAAGTGACAAGTCTTTTCCCCAAAGATTAAAGCGATGTATCTGTGGGAATGAAAGGAAAGCGGCTTCTGCACCAACCCAGAGGCCTGAGCTACTGATCTTCTCTCCTGTCCACTGAGGAACAAGTATCCACTGAGGGACAAGTTCTCCCCATAAAAAAAATTGCCAGTCAACAAAATGTCACTGGCAGAAGAGAGAAAGCACTTCAGAGACCTACACTTATCCTGAGTTGTTTTGTATCAGGTTTCATGAATGTGGCTATGGACATGAGGAGTGGTGGGGAAGCATTGATTTGGGGCAGACTTGGCTCATGTCCCCATGTGCCTGCATGCAGAGTGCCTGGGGATCTCAGCAACAAAGTCCTGTTAGTTTTTGTGCCACAGAAGCTGGCTCTCATAGATGGAAAGGCTGTTGTATCTCCTCAATAGTACTTCCTAAGCAATGGGACACAAAACCAGTTGCTAGGAGAAGGAATGAGACTGGGACACTGAAGTAGTATTGGCCATAGATACAGGAGACGTAAACACACAAGTGGCAAGTCTCATCCTCAGCTTTTATCTTTTTTTTCTGGGAAAGCTTCCAAGGTCAATATTTATATTCATATCAAGAGGTTTTCTGAACACCTCTTATCATTAACAGCTAAAATCTGGCCACCTAAAAAGGCTACAAGACAATTTGTTGTCTGCCTGTCTCAGAGAGCTCTTTTAACAAGACTGCAAATCAGGAGGCTGCCTAGGGTCTGTGTGAATGCACCTGAGCACTGTGCAGAATTTAATACAGTTTCAGTGATGCTCCAGTGTGGCTATGCCATTTCCCTCTTTAGGTTATTCTATGAGGCAATGCTCCAAATGTGGATGCTGTGCACAGCATCATTTCCTTACATTGTAGGTGTACCTGGCTACAGAATAGTAATTATGTAGACTGAGAAATCAGTTCTGCATGGTTTATCCCAGTATGAGTTACACATGGACAATATGCTTTTCCAAAAAAATCTGCACAAGTGATCCTCAGGACCTTGACACTGAATAGCAGGTAATACACAGAGAAGTGTACATTGTGCTTGAATTTTCTAGAGTGTTTGCTAGTTTATGAGGATGAAATTAGTAAAGCTCATTAGTTTCAAAGTGAATTTCATTTGGGCTGAATATACACATTCCTTGGGCTCTTCATGCAAAATATATGAATGACAAACGATGAATTTGAGACTAACCTTCCATCCCACAGTAATGGTGAACATTAGTAAAGTGTTGAGTTTTGGTCTAGGGATAGATTTTGTTGCTCCAAACATCCACATGGAAAGATTGTCACAGGCTGCCAGGTTTGGGGGGGAATACTAGTTGTATGACAGGTTTTTAAATTATCATGATAGGCTTTTTCTCATTACAGCAGGTCTAGTCCTAGTCAAATGGGATCTTGTGCAAGACCTGTGTGTATCAGACGTCTCGGTTATTAAAGCCTAGATTAGTTGCTTCAGCTTTTTCCTAGTGATACAGCTTATGAAGCATAGAGTTGAAGAGTTTTTACTGGTCTTGACCGGTTTATGCTAGAAAAGATTCAAGGTAGCAAATATTTACAGATGAGACATTCATCAGCCTCTGGCTTTCCTAAGAATACTAAGACACTGGCCCAAAGTTATTCATCAGAACAGTGGTAACAAGGTGTGCCTGCATGTAAGATAATGCATATAGGACTGATGCTTGCTGAGGCGTAAAAAGAGCAACCCTCAGAGGCCTGATCCGGAGGGAACAGAGGAACAGAGAACACTTCTCAAGGCTCCTGGGCACCTGAAGTAGCAATGTTCACTGAAACATATGTGAAATTCCACACGTAATGAGCTATGTTTTGGATATCTTTGTCTATCATATTGGATTTGATATATATTTATGACCCATCTACACACACACACACATACTCTCATGCCACACTGCACTGTGGTCATTTAACTAGAAAGGGCTTGCATATGAATGGCTTCAGGAATTTCCTATTGGAAATGAGTGTCAGAGGTGGGCTAGAGCCCACTAACTGCAGGGCATATCAGTGCTGTGCCCCTTGGGTATGGGTACACCACGGGCTGGCAGACACGGTCATGTAACTGGGGGGAGATACATTGCAGGATGAAAGCAGAAAGCCCTGCAGCTTTGCCTCCAAGGATTACTGCTTGGAACACAGACATAACAGAGAAAAAAAATCTGATGTTTACAGTATCAAAAACCTCAATGGGATCAGATTTATTTTCCTCCACTGCAGATGTAGTGGTTATTAATAGGAACAGTCAGGGTGCTCTGGGAGCAGCTCTTGCAGAGATTATGCCTCTGACTTTAGCTGATTTTTAGTACTTGCTTAAGCCCTCAGATTCTCTCCTGACAAGTTCTTCCCACTCGTTTGTCTCCCTGAGCTGACACAATGCCACCTCAGCCTTGTGTCCTCAGTGGAAGGTGAGTGCATGGGGGGCCTTGGCAGAGAACAGTCTAAAGGCACAGTAGCATTTATGCAGAGAAAATATCCCAAACATTGCAGAGCCCGATCTTTCCAGATGCCTGTGCCTCAGCTATCTTCACTGCAGTCATCTTACATTTACCAAGAGTGCTAAATGGATGCTGGGAACAAAATGCCCTTCTCCTAGGAAGGTCAAGGGGCACCAGATGCTGATGTGAGGAGTCCCAGGCCCTGCATTTCCTTACAGAGCTCTCCACTACAGCAGCATTTCCCTGTGAAATACTGGACTCGGGAAACAGATTAGTAAGGATGAAGAACGGGCACTTCCCACCTAGTTTTACAAAATCCTATAGCACCTATCCCTTAAAGACAATGTCCTCTCCATGTTAGCAAGAGACAGTATTATTTGATAATGAAGCAGTAAACCATCTTTTCCTGGTTCTTTGCATGTTTCTCACTCCCCTTCTTTAACACCTGAAGAAGTCTTACAAATCAGGCACAAGCCCTTTCAATTTATTACCATTCTGATTTAATCAGGACAGCTCTAGAGAAACTACAACCCGATCAAAGCAAAGGAAAGGCAGTGTGTACTGTCCTAATTTATTTTTGTTTTTTTATATACATATATATGCACAAAGCAAAACACCTTTGCATCAACAGCAGGAAAGCAAAGAAACAAATAAGAAAAAAAGCATAGTATTCAATGCTGACAACTTGCTAAAATCCACAGTGTCTCTGCATACAGTCCTGTTTTGTACTGGAAAGGGGTAACCAGAGCCGGTGGGCTAGTGGGAGAGCATCTCCCTTCCAGGAAGCAGCAGCTGCCAGCATTATGAGTTTTGCTCACCTCTGGCACCTCAGTCAGCTGGGATCCAGTTTCACTCATCACAAAGATTTGAACATTTCCTCAGAGCACAGGGAAGTAAACTGACTTTGCTTGGTTGTAGGACTGAGATTCAATTCCTTTTCAGGCAGAAATCAGGCGTCAAGACTCGATTCTGTTTTCACAGTGGACTTAGGTTGCAGATCCTTAGATCCAGCAACAGTAATACTCTCTTCGTTACAAAACAGATAAAGAAAGCAAAAATTCCCCTAGACAGCTCTCATGGCAGCTTTTCCACAGGACGTCAGTAACAGTTAGGAGTTTGTTAGAACAGCAATGAAAAGCCCCCTTGCCATGGCAGAGCACAAGCACCCAATTACCCTAGTTATGAGTGGGAAACAGTAATATGGGCTGTATAGCGAGAAACTGCTTCAGAAGTCCTCCCCACTCACATCCTACCAATTGGTCCTACCAATTTTCAGCCTTCTTATATTATAGCAGTTATGCTGTGCTAGCATAAACTTATTTTGCTGAATGCATCTGCCAGAGCGGCACAGCTCCTGGAAGAAACATTTAATGACTTGTAAATCAACAGACTGACCTACAACAATCAGGGGAGAAAAAAAAAAGTAACCAGGAGACTAGAAGACCTGAAGAACCTTGATGTATTCCTCTGCTGAGTACTGCGAAGTGCACAGAGAAAAACTTCGAAATGGCCCACAGCTTTCAGTTGCATAAGAAGGCTCTTCAGGAGAGGCATGAGTGGTAAAGATCAGCTAGGAAATAGTAGGACAAAAAAACCCAAGGGGAGTGAGAGACATCAGAGTGGTACCACTTCTGCAAAGGCGATGGAAGAAATACAGAAAGATTCTCTCCTTAGACCTAGTTTTTGTTATGCAGTTGTGCAGCCTGCAGAGGAATAGTACAGATCACTCAACACACAAATGAAAAGTCTCCAGTAAACAGGTCTCCATAAAAGGTGACATGAAAGGTAAAAGCAATTGCTGATCATAAGGCTGGAGATGAGGGTCAGG
Organism: Pygoscelis adeliae; assembly: GCF_000699105.1. Lineage (NCBI taxonomy): Eukaryota > Metazoa > Chordata > Aves > Sphenisciformes > Spheniscidae > Pygoscelis > Pygoscelis adeliae. The sequence continues at coordinate 652,453 of NW_008825262.1, forward strand.
TAAGTGCTGCTGAGAAATAGCTTGGGTAAGCCAAGAGACTGGAGAATAACGTCACTGCTCCTCTGACTTGTCAGCAAAGCTACCCATTCCCGTGGAGATCTAATGCATCCTCTGCTGGACAGATGGGGCACTGTAGAGGACTGCAAATGAGAGACCTGACTGCTGAGCATCCAGCGTTCCCGAGCCATCGTTGTACTGACTGCAACTTTTGTAGAGGTATCCACACACTCTTCAGCTACAAAAACTTAATGCAGAGTGACCACCCAAGGGTTCATACCCCTCCTTGGCCTGGACTTTCTGCTTTGCGCTGGTCTCTGTGCTGCTGCACTTATGCAGAAGCTGCATGAGCATCCAAGGCATGCTTTCACTTAGCAGCAGAGGTTCTCCAGTGGGGATGCCTTCCCCCCTTCCTTGTGTCCATGAAACTGAGGATGATGAGACAGTGCAACGAGCTATGCTGAGGCAGGGGCTGAGCTCCCTGAGATTTAGCAGCATAGTAAATCAGGTTCATAAGATTAGTCTGAGCAAGTTCCCTGCACAACTCACCAAAAAGCCTTTGTGATGGAAATTTGGCTGCCTACTGGGGAGAGAAAATCGATATAATTATCTGTGCTCATTCTCGTCTCAGCTGAGAAAACCTGAAAACGGAGCTACCAGCAATTCCCGTCTGGGACATGCGGAACAACTTGAAATAGATTCATTGAGAGGAGTCATCTGAACAACTTCCCCTCCTTCAAATGAAGGAGTGACATTTTGCTGACTTGCACTTGTGTTTGTTTCACAGCTGCATTAGCAGTCATTGCCTGTTTGGCACATGGGAACCAGCAAAATGCAGCTAACCTCATATTTTGGAATCCAACTTTCAGAAGGCAAAGAATAAGCATCAAGGATTCTGCAGCAAGATTTTATGCAGTAGGATCAACCAACAGCAATAAAGAATTTAACCCAATCCAATTACCAGACTTTGCAAAGCAAAAAAAATTCTGTCCAAATATGCCTCCTTGTTCTATGGCACCTAAAATTGCTATCACCACAGAAATCAGGGCTGTAGATTTTCAAGCCTGCTTTTTCGGGGCATCACCCAGTGCCTTCCGTGTGAGGGCATACTATTGTTCAAGGTTTAGAACTGGATTTTTCAGTTTACATACATAACTGAGAAAATTCAACAAACGTTCCACAAATTCCTAGGAACTAGGGCAAGAAGGACCTGTAAGGTCTTATCTAGTCTCTTTGCTGCCCCAAGGCAGGATCGGCCTTCCCTGAACGATTCCTGAGAAAGTCTGTTACCTCATGTGATAAAGATCCTACCAATTCCTCAAACAATTTATTCCTTGAACAATCCTACAGTTAGAAACCTTTTCCTAATGTCTACCTTGAAACCAAACAGTGCTGAATTTGCACACGGCACTATTAAAAAAAGCAGTGGTCAAAAAACTGACAAGCTCTGGGGCTCAGACTAAGCAGCAAGGGAAGAGAAATGGTCACTGGTGTAGGGATGGCTAACGGACATTTCTGCAAGCCACCCACAAGAAGAACAGATGTGCGTAAATAAATATTTATGTAATTGTTTCAAGCTACATCAAGCTTTGTTTCTAACCTTTCAGTTTTCTGTCTTTATCCACCACAAAGTTTTCGATAGATCACATAAAATCTCACAGCTGACATTACAGTAAATAACTGTCTCTAGCTTTCAGATGTCATTGCCGCTTTATCCCCCAACTCCCAGTTGCTGTCTGTACTTGTGGATATGCTAATGAACAGGAAACCTATAGCTGGCAAAGTGAGGACAGAGATCTATAGCTTAACCTCCTAGCAACTATTATTCAGGCAAGAGCTGAAGTAATTATAATTTCTGGCACCTTAACTCACCTTGATGTCCTTCTTCGGCATTACGGAAGTTTTTATCAAGGATTTAACAGGAGTGTCATGCACTGATTCATCATTAATTATTTGACCATTAAACAGAGAAAATGATTTCTAAATCCAAAACACAACCAAATCAAGCAGAGTTGTGGTGCAGTTCCGTCATTCATTAAAGGATCACAAATTGATGTAGGGGATCATTAATATGTTGTATTTAATTATATCATGTACTGGTCACTTAATGGTTCCTGTAGTTACAGAAAACAGATTGCTGATTAAAAGGCATAAATTTAGAAATTGATGAGATTAGTCATATAATTGATTTTCATAGCATCTGACCATCTTTAAACAAGTAAAAAAACCTCAGCAGCTGAAGTGCTTGGACAGGTTGTATTGTTATACATCTTGCACTGTTTTGTACTAGTGTCAAAAATGAAAATAAGCAATGCTGCAATGTCTGAATCCCTGCCTACCCTAAGGAAACTGTCTAGGGCCCATGAAACACAAGCTCGCAGCTCATCTTTTTCTGATAGTCATAGGGTTGAGCAGTCCAGACCATCCTTGTTTTCAGGTGTGGGGTTTCATGCTTCACATATTGGCTTTTCAAATAACACAATGAAATTATCTTCTTATGAATAGGATGGTTTACAAAGACATTGCAATGATGCTAACAACCCAGCCCCGTGCATTCAGACCTAATTCCTACTGCTCTCTCCCTACTCTTCCCTTCCACAGCCAATTCCTCCTACCACACTGCATGCATATTGTGACATGGTAGACTGCCAAGTCCTTAGGAGAACACAGCAGAAGCTACTAGCCCCAAGTAAAGAAACACTGATGACTCACATGATATGAAATTGGTGTTAAAGTCAGTGCTTTGCAGTCACAATACTTCCTGTCATCTGCAGCTGATGAGCATAGTAAGGCAGCCTTCTTGAAAAGCATCAATCGTGGGCTAATACAACATCTGCTAAACCCTCAGCTACCTTCCTTGCATTTGCTCCCTGTAAAGCTGGGCCGAGCAGATCTCAAGGGAGCTCAGACTACCCACTCACCTGCATCGTTTCAGTGGCAATTGACTTAATCAAACAACAGCTACAGGACCAGTTTTAAACACTTAAAACAAGCTGTCAGAAGCAGCAAAGGTTTAAAGCACAGAAGGCACAATGTATTCAATTGTTTTTGAAATAATCTCAGCCCACCATGTTTTTCTGCACTTCCCACTGCAGAGCTCTCAGCACTTTGCAGAGTTAAGTGGCTTGCCAGCAAAGATTCAAGGGCCTCAGCAACAATTCACTCACATCAATAAAGATCTTACCACTGACTTTAACAGGCTTTGGATCTGTGTCTTCTAGTGACTCTCTCCCATACAATCCTCGCCACTGCAGTATCAGAGCTCCTTAAAAAACGCATTAAGCTACACAAGTGGGTTCCTCACTTCTCTCTTCTCTCCCTGAGAGGAATAACGCAGTTAATTATTTTCACGGCTGTCTTGACTCACTTTGATTTATTTTTTTTTTATTTCCTTTGTTAGACACACATGGCACTCTGCTTGAAATGACAATGATGCAGTTAAGAAGTGTTCTTTGTGCTAGGAGTGGAAAGCTGTGATGAGATCCCATTGTAGACTTCCATGTCACGGCCCTCTTGGGTTTAGAAATGCCATAGTAGGTGATGGGACAATCCCAGATACTTAAAATTATCTGTTACCTATCCTTTCAGATCACAAAATGTGTAGAGAATAAGAATTAAGACCATGGTGAGCTCTTATGTGTTCTAGTGGAGAGCCAGAGAAAGGTCTGACATGTTCACGATAGGCTGAGTCTTCAGTAAGACTGAAATCCATTTTGTGACTTCATCAGTCATCACAAAGGTGTTTTACATGAACAGTCCCTGCGGTGGCTCAGTCCTTTCTCACGCTGTCAGAATTCTCAGAAGCAGATTTAAACCAATCAAAAAAGTTTTGCCTTAAGAATTTAAAGCAAAAATATTCCAACCAAACAAAATAACTGAGACTTAATAAAGTCAAATATATATAACCAGGAAATATGTTTTCCTGAACTGTGGTGCTTATGCAAAGCAGGGAAAGTTTTAAAAATTAACTTCTCAACCTAAAAATATCTTCAAAGTTCATGTTAATTTTACATATACCATTCAAATAACTGGCTTGATCTCCATCTGTCTTGGGGACTGGTCAAGGTCAGCTTTTCTCTACAAACTATTCTATCAGCTGAGACATTCTCAAAACCCTTCTGTTCATGTTCACGCTCCTAGCAGTTGTAACTGAATAAGGGAAGATATTCAGAGGGGCTAAGAGGGAGAAGGTATTGTTTCCATCAAGTTATTTTGAAGCATTTCAAAAAATCAGAACTTTTCACTTAACTTTAACTGGTTATAGAATGTGTCTATATTTTATCAGTATCTGGACCACTTAGCTTAAATTTGGCTTAGGTAGGAAGGCACAGTATCAGACAGAACTCAGGCAGAGTATTGGATATGTAGATAAAGCATGGATGAGACTAATTATGTGAGTAAGGAACCTCCAGACTGAACAAGCATTCTCACTGCCTGGCTGCACCAGCAGCTGGCACTAAATTCATCTCTGCCTGTACAAAGCTCTGGCTGAAGATACCCTTCGGAGATCAAGCACAAGATGAGCAGTTGTTTGCAAAGCAGAGGAAGACAGCTGAAACCAAGGTTTGAAGAGGCTTGCACTGGGCATGATAATGTTGAGTGGTTAAACATTGTTGAGTGGTTAAACATTGGAACAGGCTGCCCAGGGAAGTGGTTGAGTCTCCATCCCTGGAGGTATTTAAAAGACGTGTAGATGAGGCACTTAGGGACATGGTTTAGTAGGCATGGTGGTGTTGGGTTGACAGTTGGACTCGATGATCTTGGAGGTCTCTTCCAACCTTAATGATTCTATGATTCTATAAGTCTTCAAACGGTTTGCAGGGACAAGTTCTACTATAGCCAGGACAAAGTTATCTGCTCTCCAGCAGGCTGAATCCTACAATATGCATAAAGCACATGCACGGATGATGTCTGACTCTAGAAGCCAGTGGCAGACTGACTCTCGACAGCTCATGCTGGTTATTCTGGTTGGCTTTTCAACAGGTGTGGACATGTTCACAGTGATGCATGGTTCACCCTTGCCTCATCTAACCTGACACATCCACTTGAGTTGAAATCTGGCTAACAACAGACAGGAACACCATAACCTGTGGGTAGAATGGTGACTTTGGGCATGATCGTCGTCTGATATTTAAAAAAAGGTAATTCCTAGTCTCAGCATAGAAGATGTCATTCCAACTGCTTTAATGTGGTCATAAAACACAGACAAGCTTTGAAGGCTCATAATTCTTTCATAGCGATATTGTTTAAATATTTAATGCTGACATTAATGATATTCTAATCCTTTTGGAATATGTGAATTTGCACTCATTTGCATTAATTTTGACTTGCTGGCAGTTTCATTAAATCTCATTATAAAGATACCATAGACAATGGCTTGTTGTCAATGGGGGTGTTTGCTAATTCTCACCACAATGCCTATGCCAACAACACTAGCACTTTAAAAGCAGCCTTTAGTGCAGTGAGATAAAGTTCATAAAAGAGGCTGATGTTGCCTTTTTAACAGGGAATGGGAATGCTTTCCTTCTCTTTTTTTTTTTTTAATTATAAAATGCTGTTCAAGATTTCGACTCATTAGCCATGTCAGCCCCTGGGCACTTCGCTGACAACAAAACATTGCAAGGACCCTCCTTCTGACTGAAGGCAAAAGCTGGGCTGGGTCTCTCTGCTTAAAGCCATCTCAGCCCCTTCCCAGACTGAGGTGGGCCATGGCCTACTGCGTTGTGCAGGTAGGAGAGGGTTGCTCTCCAGCAGCATGCCACTCAGCCACCTTTCCATCCTAAAATACATGGGTATCAATGCCAGACAAAAAGTGGAATGCAAGTTAGGGGAAATCCTTCAGAATTCTCTCTGGATTGTGTTTCATTTTGTTTTAATCTCATTTTCTGAACAGCCAATATATTTGGTCTAGACGGATCTAGTGCCTTCAAACTTGAGATGCCAGATGCTCCAGAATTGCCAAAGCCTCAGAAAAATTAATGAGATGTAGTTTTGAGGTGCTCTTTACTACTCTGGAATACTGGTTAAAACAGCCTGGATTGTCACCTAAAAGGAATTATGTGCACACACTGCGACTATATGCTTACTCTGAAACTTTTTCTTGAATCAAACAGGAAGTCCTGAGACTCAGCAAAGCCATCTTCTCTACTATAAGCATGCTGAAACGTGGGACTGGATATGCTGCCTCTGACCAAAACAAGTGATTTTAATTCTGACATGTTGATTAGCTCCTTGTGCTTTGAGGTTTTGGCAATTTACAACAGTGAATGCTGAAGTCTAATCCATTCACTGAATGGGAACTAGGAAGAGGCAATGATAAAGAGAAAAAAAACCCTGAATTTGTTCATTGAGAATATTATTTAGTTTATACTACTGGATGAACAAGAAATACTCCTACGCTTACGCAGCTGGACAGGTACAGTGGTTGCTCTGTTGGAAAGCACTGCGCAAAAGACAACAATTCCTGGATTTCTCACCTTTGTTTTTTCAAAGCCTAACTGATCTGCTTTTGGCTTCCTGGACTTCTTAGGCAAGGCAAATAGTTTTACTAAAAAATCTGACCTGTCATTAACATATGTTCAAAATGGAAGTAACATCAGGGTGGTCAGTTGAATGACATGACTGGCATCGGAAAGCACATTTCTTCAACCTGATGCTGCTCTAAGACATAGTAAAATAAGCTGGGCTTTCTGTGTGTGAACTCTCTCTGTTACGTTACACAAGAGAGGTGGGGAGAATGCCTGCTTAACCTTTGTAAAGGCAGCAGTTCACCATGTGTAATGTGTTCTCATTTGCTGTCAAATGTCATTATCCAGAAACAAAAGTGAAGGGGAGGTTGGGGATGGACATTTTTTTCGTCCGATAAGTTATCTACAGAAAGCTGGAACAAGAAATGGACGGTTCCTACAGCTTAGCAGGGGGTTGGCACAGGACCACACCACCCGGTACACAGAGGTACTGCCTCCACCACTGAGTAATTATTTTTTATATTTTTATGGAATCTATTGTGACTCCAAATCTTGGGAAATCCCTAAGCCATGGCATGTGGAGTATGTTTCCATTCTTGAAACACAGACCATCCTTTGCCAATCATCCGTTACATGCCACTGCATGTTTAGATGCAATACTTGATAGACAACTGTTTTCAGGGCCTGAGTAACAGAAATATGTCACATAACAGACACAGAAGGAGGTGCTTATCAGGGAGGAAATCTACTTGCATGTGTGCGCAAATCTGTTGCTTGTCTCTAAATAACCTTGATTCCCCCTTCAGATTTCTCCTCTAGATTTCCATATTAACTAAGCGTGTTCCTCACCATGACAAATGCCTCTGCCTAGCTATTCACTGGGACTTCTATTATCTGCAGTTATTCTTGTTCCATGGATACATTCCAACTAAACAAGCATCAATGAATCAATAACTTTGTTTCTCAACTCCTCAAGCTTGGCTAAGAAGCAGTCTTCTGGGTGTGATTAGTGCATGGAGCCAACTAGGGAAGGGACAGCACACTGCTTTTAACAGGAGGAGGTTGGGAGAGTCATGCATTGTGATACGGTTTGTCCTATGGAGTCTCTCTCATGCATTAAGATTATCTCCTAAACTTCCCATCTCCACCTGCAGGACTAAGGGGACTTTATTCTCTGGTGTGTGTTGCATTTTGGTCACTTTGCTTTGTCATTGCACAGTGGCTGCAACAGCCCTGCCCTGTGAACATCCACAGCCAGGGAAATCAACTAAAAGTAACAGAGACAAATTGTTTTTCCAGCCAGGGCCAAGAGAGCAGAATGGTCATCTCCAGTGAAAGGGAAGGGGGAAAAAGGTCTCTTGAAATAGAAGAGGCTGATGCTATGTGCACTGGAAATACCCTAGGGTTTTACAGCAACTAAGATCAATCAGAATAAAACCTCTGCTTCCTTAAAAGTGATTAGGAACGTAAATCCCATCTTGCATTCATTGCCACCGCTCCAGAAAAATCATCTGACCTGTATAGGTCAGTTATGCTCTATCCAGGGATGCTGTGGGTAGGGCACAGCACTGCAAGGCAAGAGTTCCAAGTCGCACCTGATGCTGGCTCGCTTGTGTGAACAGGTGAAGGCACTTGCTCCCTCTGTGCCTCAGGTGCCCTGCCTGGCTGCACAGTGCAGGCCACCGAGTAACACAAAGTGCTCTGAGCTCTGGAGATTGGAAATGCAGCTGAGAAAAAAACACTTGGTAATAGAAGAAGAATATGAGCTGTCACAGCTTGATTGCTAAAAGAACATTACGTTAAATGGGTATATTAAAAAAGAAAAACATTAAACCTTCCTCAGCAGCGGCATCCTTTCGTCTGCTCTTGCCCCACCCCACCGCCTAGGTGCGATCATTTGCAAAGGAGTTTCCTTTCAGAGGGATGAGATTTTATCTCTGCATAACATGCTTGGAGGGCTCATCTGGGCCATCAGCCGCATGTTCCACATTATCAGTGTCTCCAGCTGGATTCTGAGGTTTGGCATTACAGACACAGCCTCTATGAGGCTTTAGAACATCTGTATATGCCTATTAGGCATGGAGGGGTTTATATGAAATGTCATAGATAAGCTCTAGTTTGGCCTTGCACTTAACATTTGCCCAGAGAGAGCCCATCTTAAAGATGCTTGAAACAAATTGCACAGGGTATTATAGGTTCTCAAACTCCATCCAGGAGAGGATAGCAGTATGCTATACCTCTTCACCCTTCTTTCTCCCGCCCCAGCTCTGCAGCACCCACCACAGAGCCAGGCCACTGAGATATCAGCGAGCACTGCACCTCAAATGACAGCACAGTGCCTCCCTACTCTTCTGGCTCACGCCCCCTCTTCGTCCTTGCCTGTGCTTTCCAATTAGACTTCCACACTCATACTTTTATCTTCAGCCCTAATTTTATCCTTTCTCTCCCATGTGATCTTTACATTTGGATGCTATCATAATGACCTTTGACTGAATTTATGTCTTAATAACATCAGTATGTCTCTAACAATTGTCTCCTTATATATGGCAAGAACCTTCTGCTCTGGACCTTAATCATGAATAATAGGAACAATCTGCGAGACACAGTGATAGCAAGTTATGAATCTTACAGCATAGAGCAGACAGACACAGCTCTGCAAGATAAAGCCGATGAAAAGGGACAGATTGTCCATTTACTTATTTTTAAAGGTTTGTTTGCTTTGACAACACATAAGCAATGATCAAACACCTGTTTTCGGGGACTAGCTTATTCATCCCCTTATATTCTCTTTTTACTATCTGCTTTATAAGGCTTTTTACACTACTTTAATCTGTTTATCAGGTTGAATTTATGTTAACAGAGAAATGTTTAACAGCAGGGCTAAAGAAAATTTGCTACCAGGTAATTTAGTATCTAGCATTGCAAATGCAGTGTGTGAAAAACATCAGTAGAGACAGAGAAAGGGGGGGAGATAGGATAACAAAACTTCAGAGGAAAAAATACATATTATCAGCAGACGAAATAGTGACATCTTCCTTGCATTGTTTTTTCTGTGTTTCACAGAATGCAAAAATGAGCCTGCAAGCTGGCATGCAAGTCCTCTTCCCATGGTCTACCAGAAGGGCTGTCTGGCAATCCACAAGGCCACTGCAGACTTGAACTATCTCCAGATCAAAATGCTGGATGCACTCATGCCCTTCCTTCCCACATGCTGGAATCTTGCACAGATTCAAGGGTTGGAAATTTGCTTTTTTTCCCCCCTCAGCTCCCTCTGCCTCCAGCACAAGCCACTTACAAACAGCTCCCTCTGGCAATCTTTTAAGATATCTCTTAACCTAACCCTTAGATTAGACCTGCTTTGCTGTTTCTCCTGTCCTGTTTTTATCTTCTCAGTGGACTCCTTGCAGGCCTGGAATGGATAGGTATAGCTGCCCTAATTGAACACTGTACTGTAATGGCAGATTACTCCCTAGGGTCCCCTCACCTACCTGCCAGCTTCCTGATGTTAGACCACAAGGTGAATAGGAGGACAGTTTCTAGGTAAACAGAACATCAGCTGTTCACTTCTACTAAGGTAAGTCATCCACAGGCAGGTTTTTTCAGACCTCCATTTAACAAAGCCAGGCAATTCTGATGGATCACATTTGCCTAATGAAGACCCCCGAGAAGGCTTTATAACACAATCAGTGTCTTCTCTTACAGGTTCTGGGGCAAGTTTTATGCATGTTCTGCGCTGTATGAGTGAACAAGAACTTTTTAATTTTAATTCTAATTCTAGCAAATACATACGTTTGTAATCAGGTTAATTATTACAGGGTCCCTTGAGAAGTTTGGTGAAAGCTGAAAACAAAATGTTCATCCAATTTCTGGGGTAATTTTGAAGGATGGGGAGGTGGTATTCTGTTTTCCTTCATTAGGAAGTGTCCACACTGGTAAAGGACCTGTCAGTCATAAAGACAATGTGCTCAACTACAAGTTGCAGAAAAGAGAGAAGGACCATTGGCTGCTCTGGAGGAAAAGAAGATAGAAGTCCAGCAGGAAGATTCTCCTGCAGCCCTGCAAAGTTCATCTGCAGATGAGATGCATCTCCTTGTGATGGGTGCATGCATAACATGATGGTGAGCACCAAGGAACTCCCTGGGGAAAACTACCAAATAGTTGCAACGGGTACAAAACAGGAGCCTAAATAGCCACGTTTAAATAGCCTTTTCTGCTGAATACAGACCCTTTTCTGTAACTCCTGAAGGTACAAATGTGGCCACGGTAAAACAAGTACATCTAAATAATATTAGTCATGAAGGTAACCTCCCATGCTTGGTCATATGCCTTCTTGCGAATACATAGTTTTAAGTGGTTGGCTCAAACTGGTCTCATCCAGATATGTTTTGTCTTCTGCTTTGCTTTAGACTTCCTCTGCATTTGTCCCTCCTCTCTTCTATGTCTCCGAGTCTCTGCTTGAAGTTAGATGTCAGTTTAACTCTATTTTCTCAGCTAAATCTCTGTCTCTTTTTCATGGTCTCTCTATAACTTGATGGCCACAGCTTGATTTCTGCTTCATAGTGGACTCCTTGTAGGCCCATGACTGGTTGGTATTGCAGCTCTAATTTAACAGTACAGCAAAACAGCAGTAACAGCAGACCTCCAGAGACTGGTGTTGAAACCAGCAAGATGTTTTTATGAACTCCTTTGCTCTATAATCGATAGGGTTTTTTCTGGATATACCCCACACCTCTATTCTTGCTAAGGGAATTTCTGTCTCCTCAGGAAGGCACTTATAATATGAGGAAGAATATAAAATACCCAAGCTCTGCCTGGTTCTCCTGATGTAGTGATCAAATTTGATGGATGCTATCTAACCTCTTATCCTTGCAAATTGCTCAGAACAGTAGCAACTACCTTTAGGAAAATGAATTTCTCATCACTCTACTCTGCTAGTTTCACCTGAAAATCAATGAGGTCAGTAGGAAAGCTTGTGCTGATTTTATGATTCAAGCCCCACTAAGGGCCACTTACTATCCGACTGTAAAGCAAAATGCAAATCAAGAAGTCTCACCATGTTCTTAAAACACAGATTTACATGGAGCTCTTCTTTCTGCTAAGCCTATTGACAGCAATAAGGGCTGCAAAAAAAGCACAGTAGTTTGTGTGTGTGCGCGCACAAGTGTGCAAATACTTTTTGGCAATTCAAAATCATTTGGAATAACAAGAAACATAGCGAGGACATTTTTTTCTCTAATACAGAACATGGTAGGATCAGGAGCCCAGTTTGCACTGACACAAATCTGGAGTTCTTGCCCAAATGTGGTGGCGTAGACAGTGTCAAGACTCAGCCTTTGATGATTACGCAAGGAGCAGATCCAAGAACATTTTCTCAATCCCAGGTGCATTCTGAAGTTTTGCTAAGGTCTTTGAGGTGCTTTCAAGATGAAGACACCAGAGGTGAACACTGTTGTTATTATGGCAGATCTGGGGTTTTCAAACATTTGAATCATCCAGAAAGAAATCCCATTGAGATCCCACTGAAGTCAAGATGTAGCTGGCTGAATTATTAATCTGCTGTATGAGGCACCTAACACTGAACAAAGTTGGCCATAAAATGTAGCTGTTTGGTGAATCTCTTACAAAGAAAAGCTGTTCAGTGAATCTCTTACTGATTCACTAATAGACTCCCAAGCATTGCGTACAAGCAAAGCAATCAAGTCCAACTTTGATACCAGACTGGCACAAGGCACCCAAGACAAAGACTTTCCCACAGCAGCGATCAAACATTTCTTGTTTCCAAACACAATAGAGTCTGTGCTACATTAGAAAGCTTTAAGTGTTTTTCTTTTAATAACTGCAAGATACACATAGAGGCCCTAAAATTTTTGCAAATTCAGGAAAAAAGAATATGCACCTAAAGCTGTTCCTGGTTATTAGATTGTTTTTTTTCTGTGAAAATATTAATATGTATTTTTACACATAAAGTGCTTTACACTTCCTGTGCTACTGGAAGGCACAAAACCTTTGCTAGAATGTACTGGCTTCAGCACAACTATTGTCTAATCAATGTCAGACAGCACGTCTGGGAGACAGCTTGTTTCACCACTGAAAAAATAAACCCCTTTCAGCTAAGGTCCTTTAGCTGAGCACCAAAAGCTGCAGTCCTAGGTTTCTGTAGCACAGTAAGAGACAAGATCTTCAGCTGATACAAGTTAATAGATCCTGTCCCAGCTTTGCGTCAAACTGCTAAGATCTATACTGACTTGGCTCTTATTTGAAAGGGTGGGAAATTTTCCACTTCTGTTTGCTATCTGGAATGAGGCCATATCTGGAAGCCATTGACTCAGTTCAGGACAGCTAAAAGCTATCTTTCCTCATGGAAAAAAAAAAGAGCCTTTAACTCATTCTTGTGGAAGAGGATTTTTTTTTTTTTTTTTTACTACTGGTTTTCCAGACAAAGATGGCTGTTTATATACAAGTAATATCCAGAAGTCCTAACTAAGAGAGTAGGCTTGTTCAGAGATTAAATGACCTTCCTATAATAATCCAGTAAGTTTTGGACAGCATCAGGAATGAGAACTGAGTCATCATCATGAGAGGCTATTACAACCATCCTTCCCATCTTTAACCTTAGTCTTTTGGAGATGGGATTTCTCTTCCCACAGCCCAAAAGTCTCATTACCAGTATGAAATATGCGCTAGACTTACAGCCAGCATCTGTGACTCTCAGCTTGCAAGATAGAAAGGGGGAGAAAGCCAGACTCAGTACTGGAAGTAAACCATAGGTTCCTCAGTCCAGATATCAGATTCCCCAAACTGCCTCAAAGAAATTCTGTTCAAAATAAGTTTGTTTTTAAGAACTATAGAAAGGGAATTTGGTCACCAAAGATATACCAAATCCTGCAAGCTATTGAAACCCAAACGGCAAAGAATTAACTCCAGGCACAGCTTTGGACATAGCTCTAGACTTGTTATTTCTTTGTTCTCTTATTTCTACTAATTTGTATTTATACTCTCACAGAAATAGTAACGAATATTTCATATTGATTTCTATTAGTGTGCCAATAGATTCCACCTAAAGGTAATTGGTCAGTTTTGCTAATATTAACTTTTTAGGTCAAAGCCTAGAACATTGTTGACTGAATATATTTCATATTAGGAACAGCTGTGGCCTTGGCCCAGCTGGACAAGGTTATGGAGGGCCTACTTAGACATGGTACTAAAGCAAGATTCCTTTTCCTTTTGCAGTTCGAGAATAATTGTACCCCATTCGCTGTGTTTGCATAGGTCTAAATTGAGAAGCATTTATGGCCTTTGTAAACAAGAAACAGAAAAGAGAAACATGCTCCAGGATTCCTGAGAAACATTTTTCCTATTTCATCACAGTTTAATAATGCAAAAAACCCAGATTCATTCTAAATACAGAAAGTGCTGATTCCATTCACACTACATCATTTGAGTGGGAAAATTAGATTTAATCTAACAGAAGAAGATGCTGAAAGACAGAAAGTTCATAACAAATAACTCGGCGCGAGAAATAGTAATTAAACAATTTTAGAATAACATTTGCTCTGGGTATTTTCTGTGAAGGAAAATTAGTTGTTGATGAAGACTGAAATACATTATTGAATCACAGTAACTTCAAATAACTTCTTTCTGTACAAGGGATCTCCAATTAAATACACATTTAATGTCCTCTGTATTGAATTGCCCTATGTCTCTGGGGAGACCTTCTAGCAGCCTTCCAGTACTTAAAGGGGGCCTACAAAAAAGATGGGGAGGGACTATTTATCAGGGAGAGTAGTGATAGGATGAGGGGTGACGGTTTTAAACTGAAAGAGGGTAGATTTAGATTACATGTTAGGAAGAAATTCTTCACTGTGAGGGTGGTGAGGCACCGGGACAGGTTGCCCAGAGAAGTCATGGATGCCCCCTCTCCCTGGAAGTGTTCAAGGCCAGGTTGGACGGACAAGGCTTTGAGCAACCCGGTCTAGTTGAAGATGTCCCTGCCCACGGCAGGGGGGTTGGAACTAGATGATCTTTAAGGTCCCTTCCAACCCAAACCATTCTATGGTTCTATGATTTTGATTCTATGTCAAGTACTAGCACAATGCTTAGAGTAAATTATCATAGAGAGCAAACAAAAGAAAAAAGTCAGGACTTTTAATGAGATGGAAACGTTCAGAGAACTTGTCTTGGTAAAAGTGGTGAGTGCTTCTGACTGAAACAGAAAGGGCTCAATATCGCACAAACTTGATGCGTTGCTTCCTTACAGAGGGCTCAGCAGAGTCCCTCTGTTATCTTTGGAGGTATGTGCTGAAATTGATCGTGAGTCCATAGTTTCTTTTGCTACATAGGAAATTATCTTATGGCATGCACACAAATGATCACTGCTTAGGGTATGGTTCTCCTTAGGCTTCCTGCCCTTTCTGTGGAAAAAGAGAGTAGCATTTCTTTTTTTTTTAATCTCTGTAATGCTTATTTCCAAGAAAAGAATAGTTCTCAGACTTATGCATAATCACTTCCAGTTTCTTATGCTTGTGACCAAGATAGAAACTCAGCTTAGGGAAATTTGTAACGTACGTAAAACATTTAGTCCCATCAGGCTACTTCAGGCCTTCTAATTTCCTAGGCACAATAGACTGATAAGTATTAATAATAATACCTACATAAAGGGAACAAGAAGAGATTACTTATTACAATTCTGTGACAGCAGTCCATTCCATCTTTAAAGACAGAAAACGCAGAGAAAATTACTAATTTTTTTCCAACAAAAGATTAAAAAAACTTTCTGATAGATTAGATTAACTGGTTGAGAGAGAAGAGTGTGCAGGCATTGTAAAAATATCTCCCTGACACTCTAAAGATAATGTCACAGAAACTCCTGGGAAGGAACGAACAAGCCCTGGCTTTGAACAATGCCAGAAAACATTGCTGTTCCTTATGTAATTCCAAAAGGGAAAGTCAGGTGGGTAGATGGAGCAAAGCAGAAAACAGCATTGGGAAAAAACTGGTCAGGACAAAAAAGCATTCCTGAAAAATCAGGAAAGAGCCCGAGCACCTGTATTTTTCTAGGCTGCTGTAAATTCATAGATTTTTAAGACCAGAAAGGATCATTCTGACCACGTGTTCTGATCTGCTGCATAATTCAGGCTGCTTAAATCCATCCTGCAATTCCAGCACCAACACCATAATTTGTGATGGAAGGAAAACACATTTTTCAGGCACTAGGTTTCCATGTAATGATTTCCATAACTGAATCATCCTCGTACAGGACGAGTTTAGAGTTTGTCTAGCTTACGTTACAGCCTCTTCCCCCCATTTTTACTTTGTGAACATAAAAGATCCTTCTACTATCAGAAATCTCCTTCCATGCATGCTTATGGACCACTTCTTCTTACTCCCACTACTCCCCAAAATAGGCTGACCTTCAGCCACTGGGTCACAGCGTGTTAGGGCCTGTCCAGATGTGCAGCTAGACTATAAAGGATTTCTCCTTTAGGAGGTCTGCTTCAGAAATCATCTCCTAAAGGAGGAGCAGGTGCAGCAGAAAGCAGAAAATCAATTATTAATACAGGACTGGTACTAATACAATGAATGCTGCAATATGTGCAGTTCAGAACATCACATGGGCAAGGGGACCAAATGACAGAAAACCAGCAGAAACCTGAAACAGTGCAGGTATAGTGATGACTTTGGAGATCCAGCTCAAACTCTAGCTTGGCAAAAGCCACACAAATGCGTTTCATGTACCAGATTGAACAGACACCTGGTATCAACGTCAGTGCCAAAGATGGAGAGAGGAATGACATGATAGATGTAGGCCTGTAAGGACTACAGAGGATGGGCAAATAAGGCTCACAAAGCCAAGGGATTAACAATCTTTCATAATTTTTTTAAATACCTAGGCCTTCTGGTTGTTCAATCCACCATGTTCATTTGAAAGGCAAGAACAACAACTCCAAAAAAAAGGACCTCTCTCTCTGCAATGGCATCCAGACCATCTTTGTGTCCTGTCCCTTGTGCCATCAGACAGCCAGATGCCTCACGGTAGCACTCAGATGTAAGCACAGCCATGAGTTTTCACACTTTTACCCTTCTGATTCTCTCCTCCATCCCACTGGGGGGGAAGTGAGCGAGTAGTTGTGTGGGGCTTAGCTCCCTACCGGGGTTAAACCACAACAATACTTTAGCCATAGACTTCACACATGAACATGAAGCAGAAAACTAGGCTGCTATATATAATGGTGGGATATAGAATCCTTCCTTTCTCCCAACTTTTATCTTCCTTGCATACTTCTACTACCAGATTTTGGCTTAGTCACCTATTTATTGTGACAGTAACTAATCCGTGAAGAAACATCTGTTTTGGTCATTTTTTCCAGACTATACAATTATACAATTAGGCACAATATTTATGTCAGCCAGAATAGGGTCTTCAATCCAATCATCCCATACTTCAGCTGAGTGCCCTACGTACACACCACTGGATGTCCCAGGGTCTCCCCTATTTCTTTCACCTCATCACTTTTTCCCTCAAAACTGGGACTTTTCATATGAAATGACTCAAACTGCTGAAAAACTGACAGCTACCAAAAGTCCTCGTGATTTGTATCTTGTCTGGTAAATATGCTACAGAAGAAAGCATTATCTAGAGCTACCCTTGTGCTTAGCACATCTACTGGAGTTTCAAAGCCATGTGTTCCTTATTAAGTGCCAGCAATCAGTGAGTTAATGCAAATAGGAAGAGTTCTCTGCAGACTCACTCACAATTGCATTGGAGAAAAGCACTCTAGGAATTACAGGCTGAGCTGCATGAATTATGTCTGATTACCAAAATAACACAAGTATTCTCGGCATGCAGGGAGCTGGGATAAGGGCTCAGAACGATGCTCTAATACCATTAACTAGGAGCCAGCAGACTTTCCTCGGGGATCTTTGATGGCTGGATCTTTCTGCTTTTATCTTTCCTTTCCTGGCAACAGCAGAATGTTACCAATCCAAACTGTGGAGGATGTCGATCAGGAGGTAAGGATTTAAACAGCCCAGGAAAACCTCTGAATTTATGCTGCAGCTCAAACACATTTTCCCAGGACAATGAGGGAGCTGAGCACATTTACACAGTTGGGTTTGTTTAATGCTTTTTAGAGGAATCATAACCAGTTAAATACCCAGGGTATTAATGCTTTAAAAATGATTGAAAATATATATAACAGGAGATAAAATCCCATTGGTCTCCAGGACTACGAAGTTGGAGGTTATGGAGCCTCATCTGAACAGAAGAGCTCTATACAAATGTTTACTTTGACAGCACATTTGGGGAAGATTAAAACGTGTCATATAACGGAATTTCATGGGCCAGATCCTGAAGAGGTATACAGTGACGCAGATCAACTAAAAACCATAGTATTATATTCATTTACAGTACTTAGACTTTTCATCCAGTATCTCCACAAGAATGAATTGAGTTTATATGGTTGGCTTTTTTCCCATAAAAGCAAATTTTCCCCTCAAAACAAGGTGAGATACAGGAAGTTCTGATAACCCCTCTGGACAGTTGAAAACAGATTTTTCAGACCTTCTGTTCTAAGAGATACAGGCTATGTGCTAGAAATGAAACAAAACTCCCCATGCCTTGAAATCATCCCTTAGTTCGCATTCACAGTTTCACCTAGATACAAAAAAGAAAAAAAAATACCATGTTGCTGGGGAGAACCTGCCAATCATTCCAATGACTGCATATCTGGCACAGACTAGATTTCTCCTTTCTTTAGTCAAATCTCATTCAGACCTCTTCTACTGGAGTTACACTAGAGCCACAGCATTATCCTTCCTAGCCTCAGAAAACCATTTATTTTTTTAGCTCAGACGATGAAGAAATTTTTTTCTAGAGGCTGTCAGACTGACATAGCTTGGGCCATGCCACGATACACCAATAGGATATGAATGTCTGATAAATTTTAAGTTACTGGTTAGCTTCAGAGCTGGTACCCTTTTTACTAGTTCACCTCAGCAGTTTTCTTCCTTTGTTCTGAATTTCTGTATAATTTAAGGATACATGATGGTGATTCACACAGCACACAGGTCCTCTGATTGCAAAGAAGGCATTATTGGGCTAATACCATCACAGCAGAAACACACTTTTTTAATCCATTGCTAGACCTACTTGAAGGATGAAAGGGTTTTTCTCACTTTCTGGATACTTTGTTGAACTGTAGCATTGCATGATTTCAAGCTCCAGCAAGGGAGTGGTTCAGATCTCACTGTGACAGCAGCAGGGTAACATCCCACTCAGATTTCAATTCATTTACTTGATGCGATTCAGATTGCAGCAATACCCGTTCGCCCTGTTGGCACTCCTGAATCCCATTATTCTGTGATTTAGCCACTGCAAATGTGACTACAACAGAGGGAAGGAAGACCATTTCCTTTTGCCAGATCCTGTTGTCCGTAATTTCACAGGATGCACTAAGCCAGACACGTTTTGGACTACTCTTCTAGATTCTGAGTCACTCATAAAAGTGACAGATACAGTATTTACCTATAGCACTTCCTCCTAATTACACAGAGATCCAAAACAACTCTGAAAAGTGAAACAATCTTACATTGCCAAACTGTCTGTCCCTCCAAGGACTGATCTGCCTTTATTCTTCTTCCAGGGCTTGGCCTGAACAGACAGTACTTGTTTACTACTTTATTACAAGAAAGAATGTGAAAAAGAGAGAATGCAGATGAATACAGATTATTTTTATTTAGCTGAGCTTTATGCTTTAAAGCTAGTGACGTATCATTGGTGCCCCGCACGACACCTGACTGTCCTGCTGTATCCTGCAAGTGTCTCAGGCTGGCAGAAAATGGGTTTGCCCTTTCATTTATCAGCTTAGGGAGGAGATGAGACCTACAAACCTGAGTCCTCTTAACTATGCCTGCACTTAGCATCATCTGCTTTAATATCTCCACTTTGATTCTCTCTTTTCTGCTTTTTTTCTTGGGGAGTGTGGGCGCTTTTACTTTTCTTGGAAGCTGCTGGGTTCTGCCTTGCAGATGGCCCTTTCCTTCTTTTCAGTAAATATCATGCTGTTGTATTCTGTGTCCTACCCATGACATGCAATTTAAGCAGCACCACTGTCAGACTTGTTAGCAACATGTCATGGCTACATTCACCTGCCCCAATTCTCTGGACGCTTAATGTCTAAATAGAAATGATTCACCAGAACTCCATTCTGTTACCACTCTGTGACACACACCAAATTTACCTACCATTGTGATAGGGACATGCTGAACGTGCTTATGCTTAACCAATGGATGCAATGGTTATGTGACTATGACGTAAGTCATTCTGTGTCATGACAACAAGCGGTGTTTCAAAGGAACTGTAGATGAAAGCCTTAGTAACATGAGCCAAAGCTAGGAGAAGCCTCAAAAACAAATGCACGTGCATATTACAGTATGTCATGTAGCTGTGTTAGCGCATCCTTGGAGGATCTCTTCCAGGCATTTCCAAGCGTTTTGTCCATTTTGCCTTTGAACAAGCCCAGCACATCATCACTGTGTTTGGTGGATGCAGGGGGAGCCTGCTTGTATCCAGCTATGTTTATATAACTGGATGATGAGAGTGCACTCCAGACCCCACTGGAGCCAGACTAGACTTAAAACGTTAGGAACAACAAAGTATAGCTGTGCTGGTTTTGGCCGGGATAGACTTAATTTTCTTAATAGAAGCTAGTATGGGGCTGTGTTTTGGATTTGTGCTGGAAACAGTGTTGCTAACACAGGGATGTTTTTGTTACTGCTGAGCAGTGCTGACACTGAGTCAAGGCCTTTTCTGCTCCTCACCCCACCCCACCAGGAGCAGGCTGGGGGGGCACGAGAAGCTGGGAGGGGACACAGCTGGCCCCAACTGACCCAAGGGATACCCCACACCATATGACGTCATGCTCAGCATATAAAGCTGGGGGAAAAAGAAGGAAGGGGGGGACATTTGGAGTGATGGCATTTTGTCTTCCCAAGTCACCGTTACGCATGATGGAGCCCTGCTTTCCTGGAGATGGCTGAACACCTGCCTGCTGATGGGAAGGAGTGAATGGATTCCTTGTTTTGCTTTGCCGCGTGCGCCTTTCACCCTTCCGATTCTCTCCCCCATCCCACTGCGGGGGACTGAGCAAGTGGCTGGGTGGGGCTTAGTTGCGGGCTGGGGGTAAACCACAACAATAGCAAACTAGCAAATTTGCAGGTGGCCTAACATTTCCCTGGGGGGTGAGAGCACATTTTGAAAACAGAATGGAGTTGATGAGAAAAGCACCACCCTGCAGAAGCTACTCTGTGCTCTTTATAATAACATGCCGCTGCTTCCCACAGGGCTTTAAAATATGCATCAAAGCTAGCAGATGCTTAAATAGCAATGGGCAATTCAGCAAAACACGATAGCTTGGGCTTTGCAAGGGAGTGCAGGCATCACTCCTCCTCTTCGCAAATACCTCTTGACGAAGTAAAATGTGTTTAGAAATGCACATAGCTTGGTTACAGTGCATCTTTGTGACCTCATTTGAACCCTTAGCTTGGGCCTAAGATTTAGAAAAAAAAAATCTCGTTTCATTTGCAGGTAAAGGATCCTACCTGCTTTTGAAATTCAGTGTCCGATGAGATGACTCTGCAGAGCCCCTGTGTACTGTATCCTGTGAGACTCTGCATTTTCAAGAATATCTTAATGAATTTGCTTTGACCCTTGCTAGAAGGAAGAACAGTAGATCACATTGCACCGAGTGATCTGGGGCAATGACACCCCACACCAGAGTGACAGTAACAGTGTGCTGCAGCCACTGAACCCAGTTCTCCTCGCTGTGTAGCAAGGAGACCGGGCCTTGACGTGATCACAGGTCCCACTTACCACAGCTATCAGCATACAAAGCCTCGTTTAGTTCTGCAAATCCACCTAACATGCTGAAGGAATGGTGCCATTTGGACTAATTAAATGGATTCTTACCACACTGCTTCATTGTGAGTATTAAATATTTATGTGCAGGGACTGCAGGAAAAGAAGCCACACACCCTCAAATGCTGTGTAGGGAGAGCAGATGACATCAGAGAGTTTAAATATGTGCTTGCAATCTCTGCTCTAGCAATACGGCGAAATCCACCACTGCTTAGATAAAACAAGAGAAATGCTGCTGCAGAGTGTGCTAGAGAAGTGTGCAGGTAGTACAGTACTGCAGCAGCTTAACAGAGAGACTGGAGACCAAAAGGAACAGCCAACAGAGGAGGGATTTTCTTCCTTGTCCCTAATTCACCCAGAAAAAAAGTACTGAGTCAAGGTAAAAGACTCACAGTATAGGAATATCCATGCCATCTGCTTAGTCTGGGGACAAAATTCACCCCACCTGCTGCTCACAAGCAGCACAGCATGATAGACAGGGAGAGTAAGCGGGAGGGTGCTTTTGCCTAATGCCTCCGCCCCTGCACACTGCTGCAGAGAGATCACCAAACATGCTGAATGTCAGTGAACAAATCTGGTGTGATCAGTTTTATATCCTGTTACACTGGACCAGTGACAAAGCATCATTTACAACGCTGGGCACTACGTGATTGAGCTTGGAGCTAAATCCTCAGCTGAGGATATTATCGCATAATTCTCACACCATTCAAAGGCCAGGGTTTATCTGTTCTGGCCTTTGCACTATAATTTTATTAGTACCAATACAGACTCACAATTCTTTACAGCGTTCATCACCCAAGTCAAAATAAAAGCAAGAGACCCCAGTGAGCTGCTAAACTTGCCAAATGGAACAGAAGCTCAAAAAAGGTACCACATACTAAGTGCAATTTTAAAATACAGTTTTTATGTTAAGAAAATGAGGCCCACAAGTTTGGAAGTTCCTGGCTCCTGTGATTTCTTCCAAACATCTTAATTTCCTATTCCTATCTGATTAAAGCATTTATGTATATTGATATTTATTATTGAGCACTAATACTATAGCAGCACAAACATCCATCCGGTCAGAGACCAAAGCAGAGGCTGTTTTGATGAGCAGAATACGCCATGGGTTTTAAGAGGTGCCCAGCTCTGGACTCTTACTATGGATTCTTCCTTTGGATCCTCCTTTATTCGCTTTGCCAGGGGAAATGCTGCCAAACCCTTAGCTCTCCAAATTCCTTACATGGGAAAGGATTTTTTTTTCACCCTTTTGAGTTTGGGAGACCTTCTCATCAGTCTGCATTTGTGCATACAAATAAGACATCCCACCATTCAGCCATGTGGCAATCCCACCATTCAGCCATGTGGCAGTCTGTGTTTCACAAATGCCCCAGCTCTGGAGGAAGAGCTGGTACCTCAGGTGAGGAATCAGGCCATCAGAGCAGTGCTTGGCTCAGTAACTGCACAGCCCAGGGGGCTTGCAGCAGAACCGACAGAGGCACAAGCAAGGGGACCAACTCACTGATGAAACGCACTGACAAGAAATTAAGGGCATCGCACACACAGTGTCACACTGTGCTCAGATCTAGCCGGTCAGTCCTGCACGCGGTCATATCAAGCTAACTCCTCAGACTCATTTATTTAAGCATCCCGAGTACTCAAAAGTTATAAACAACATCCACCTCTTCTCCTCCCCATCTCCTGCACCACAACTATGTTAGAAAGAAGCTGCAAAACCAGAACACAATGATAGTAGGATTACTGAAATAACTCCCCATTTCCTTATAATTAACAGATAACACTGGGACTTTATTTTACTGTTTCTGGATTAATATACCATTCCAAAACTCAGCTAGAAAATGGAAAGAGAAGCCTGGATTGGCATGCCTAGAGCAAAGTTGAATTTAACGTGCTAGGTAAGGGGAAAGAATAGATATAATATGAAAAATGTCATTTAGCCCCCTTTTTTTTTTTCCAGAAACATCACACTAAGTGGTAGGCTGGGCCTCTGCCAAATCTTGATGCATCAAGGGTCATGGTGGCTTCAGAACAGCCATAATTTTTTTATGCTAGGCTTCCATAAGTTGATTGTTAAAGTTTGCAGATTTACATCATATCAGAGCAGGGGATGTTAAGCTGCTGACTATCGACTTATAGGGCATAGCTTTTCTATATGCAGAGAGACACTTTGAAGTGCAGGCTTGGAAATATTGAAGGTTTGCTTTTCCTTCTGAACCAACAAGTGTTATGGATCATGAGATATGGAGCAAAGGGATAGAGACACCTGTGTGAGATGAGACATTTTGGGAGGGCAGAGAATGAGGGATTGAGAGGTTAAGCCTCTGGGAAGCTCTGGGAAGCCCCAGTGTCTGGTGGCTATAGTGCAAACACAGCGTTTGCCTCGAAAAGGGAGGAGACAATTTATCTCTGACCACCCTGCTAGGCTTCTCATATGGCCCTGGACCCCTGTCACAGCTTGTCTTTTTCCTCTGAAACAGCAGGGATCTCCATTTCAGAGTCACTCGTTCCTAGACTTTGTCACACATGCTTACAATGGCATGTCTGCACAACCAAATATAGGTAGCCAGAACAGCGGAGCCAGAGGCACACCTCTTTCATAGGTAAAAGATGCTGCATCTTCTCTCTGTTATAGACACCACTGATTAGGTTAGCAGGAGCGTGCTAGGTTTTGCTGTGCTTGTGCCCCCGTTTTCCTGTGCATAGACAGTTCATGCCGCAAAACTAACACCTTCCTGGTCTGAGATACTGCAGAATTAGGAGGCCTTCAGGCAGGTTGCAAGACACAGAGACTTTGAAGAAGGTCCAGAATAAGGGGCTAGATATGTCTGCAGAAGGCCACCTCAGTACCTTCCTGTTCAAATGGGTCTTCTATAGAATCTGAGACTTTGTGATGCTCCCAATTAGACACAATGCTCCCATATTGATATGGGCATCATTTTTCCTACCGTTTATATCAGAAATGCATCTTGCCTGCTTCTTACAAATCCTCTTGGTAATTTTAATCAGTGACAAAAAGGAGCTGATCAAATAGGGATGAGTGTGAGTGTGTATATGGGAGAGTGTGCCAGTTTATGAATGAGACCTGAGCAGCTCTGCACATCCCAGAACAGACAGCCATCATGATGGCCTGTTATGTGCTATCCTCTTCTCTGTCTTAGTTCTTTACCTCCAAATGGCCACTGCTAATGACTTGTATTTTGCATCCTGCAATACCTGATAGTACACTACCCTCATGATGATTTAATTTGCTTGATTACTGCTTCTAACAGGCAGCCAGAAAGGTCCATGACTTGTGTGACTCTTTGGTTAAACTGGCAATGATGCCATTGCATGTGCTAATTGACATTTGGGAGTCCTTCACGAGTGCTCCACACGAATTCCGAGTTTGGATCTCCAGCATCATTAGAAAGAACATTGCTCTCATCAGCAACTCACTGCTAGCTGTTTCCATGCTGGTTTTGTCATTTGGATGCAGGATATTTTCCTGTAGACTAGTTGTTAACGTGTTGTTATATATTTATACACATTTTTATATATACATTTCTCCTCCCCCCCCTTTTATTCCTTTAGCTACTCCACAGAGTCTTGGAAGCAATTGGCACTTTCACACATGGACACACAAAGGGCATGTGTGATTCTGACTGAAGATACTTAAAATCAGATTTAGAAGCACTAGGAGGGCTGGGAAAGAGCTTGGGAGGTCAGTTGATTCCTTGCTTCTCTTTTTAATCAAAAGGGCATGAAACTCTTTACAAAAAAAAAAAAAAGAGAGAAAAAAGAAAGAAAAATCTAAGGACCAGTTAATCTTATTGGGGAAAAAATCACAGCCCATCTTATACTGTTTTCCCCTACATTTGTTAGCATGCATGGCTTGTTAGTTCTGCATTTTGGTGAGACTTTCTAGGTGTTTTATGACCTCTAGCAGATAAGACCATGCTGAGAAATTCCATTCTCATCTATTTCTATCAGCAGTATCCAAACCATTTCTGAAAGTGTTTTGTCTACAGTTTTCTTACAAATCCCCAGGGCTGGAGATTTTGACATATCTCACGTATTTGTTGGCCCGAGTCAAAGCAAAAAATATTAAAGAATGCCCAAATTCAGGGAAAAAAAAATCATTTCGTGATCAAACGTGCTGTTTCAGGTTGATCTAAAACACATTTTCTTCTTCATTTTTGAAACTGCTTTTCAGCTTGATCAAGGCCAAAATTTTTATCTGCTTTTTGGGGGAGGGTCAATCATATAAGTTTTTAAAATATTGTTCCCTAGTGAAGAACAAGCCTGCCTACCAATGTGAATCAACTTCTGGCAAAAACCTATCCAGAAAATCCCCACGTCTGCAGGAGCTGCTTCTAAGCTCCTCTTTGGGGGTACAAGCTAATAATTTGGATCTTGGAGTTCTGCAGCCTTCCTGTTGCTTTGAAGTACCTCCATAACCTTCTGAGGGGTCCTAATCCTGCAGAATTACAAACCTCAGCCATTTTCTTTTTTCTGTCTTAAGTAAAACCTGGTTCTGCAAAACAGTGTGGAGTGCATCGCCTCGGCTGAGAGCAGCTCTCAACAGCAGATGGTCAGGGAGATTTCCTCAGCTCTGCTATTTTTAACATTCAGCAGCTGGTTTCCTAGGTCATTTAAACAAAAAAAGTTTCTTGTAAAACTGTCTCTCTCTTGCCAGTGCTCAGGCTTTGGCTGACAAAAGGGTCCCGGCGCTGGACCAAGGGAGGCTGCTCAGCAGCAGTACAGGTGCACAGGGGTTGCTCTATCCCCCACAGCTGTGTAAGCAGCACATTAGGTTTCAAGCTCCAGCAGAGATTTTGATCCAGGTTTAAGTCACAGCTGTAGCCTACTCTTTAGCATTTATGAACTACTTTGCCAACTGAGCACCTTGAGGCACTTTATTTAGTGCCAGGTTCCTCCATATAAAAGTTGTTTCAGTGACAGAACTACTAAAGTCCCTTTATCTAAAATGTCTGCTAAGTGGATGACGCTGCATAAGGAGTATGAAAAACAGAGCCATGCTTTGTCCTCAGAGACTCATACGGTGACTCCAAAGATACTGTAAACTTCATTTAGATGCAGATTCACCGAGATATAGAGGCACCTTGAGAAACTACTCTTTCCATGACCCCTCTTCCAAAGGGAAGAGCATTGTGTCCATCGTTATTAAACCCATTACTGCTTGCTGAGAGCATTTTGTGTTAGTTCATGACTGATTAAAATACTCAAATGATCAGGAACAATAAAAGAATGCATGTTTTCCCAGTGTCAGGACAGTCACACTGTGAGCACAGCAACAATAGGACAATCCATTTGTTGATTATATAAACTATAATTCCTCTGAAACACTATATGAAGAATAGGTGTAAATCCATGCCTCTAAATGAACCATGGGGAATATATTCTACAATAAATCACCAGCTCAGAGCTTTTCCTAAGGACTAAGATGATTTTATAAAACAATAAAAATTATTGAAACAGAAAAGGCTATGATACATGACCTTTGTCCCGAGTGTTCCCTCTGCAACATAAGCAACTAAAGAAATTCACTGAAACACATCCACTTCTCTGTTATCCCTTTATCGCTGTCTTGTGCATCACTATCTGCCTTGTCATTTTAAAAATAATGATTTTGCGCTCTTGGGAACTGTTTATGGTTTTATTTATGCTCACCATCACATTGGCCTCAATCCATGGTAAGAATCTCCAAGTACAGGCATACCCTACAGTGGACTTCTTGCTGCTAGGAAATGCTTGTACAACTGGGAAAGACCCCCTGGGTCTTTAAGTCCAGTTCCCTTAACCAGGAACATTCATCCAAAGCCACCCAAATGCATACACTCCTGTATTTTCCCATGTTCATTCAGACTAACACCTCTTAGCCCTATAAATTCAAACATAGACGTTTGCATTTCAAAACACAAAAAAAACACACAAAAAAATCTTAAGGGTATTCAAGAAAGCGAACCCTTTTTTTCCTTTCACTTCTTTGCTCATGTAAAAGGTGAGGCTTTTATCTGGCCATTCCTGCAAATATCACACTTGGCTTGTTGCCTGTACCGCGAAGTAAACTATTTGCTCCTAGTCCTTCGTAGTACATCTCTTTGTTGTTGCAGTGAAGGACATGGAATGCAATAGGATCTTTCTGCCTCAGCAGCAGTTTAGCACAACTGTTTCCTTAATTGTTGTAAAAGGACATGATTTCTCTTTGGAAAAAATCTTATTAAAATAGAGATATCTAGCTCTTTGTCTTTGGAATAACTGAGACAAGCTGCAATTGTGAAGACCAACAGAACAAACTGCTGGGAAATCTTGGTTACTGGGAGCAGGAGGTCTTACTTCTTATTCTTAACTAAACACAAGAAAGGATGACACTTAATACTGTTGTAAGTACTGTGATTTCTGCTCAAAACCACAGAGCCCACAGGCTGTGAGTCTAGTATTGTACAGGCTTTAGAGAACCATTTCCAAAAATTAAAATGAGTAGAAACTGGGTGTCCATGTCTGTTTGGAAACATTAATTTATATGTCTTTCCAAGTAAGTTCCCTAACAGTGGAGCTATGAAGTACTTTGGCTCACTTTGCACTGGTAATAACCACACCCTGGAGAGGCCAACTGTATGGCCTCTGTACTGGACACACAGTGTCTGCAAGGGAATTACCCTGCTCAGGTGACTGTGGACACAGGCCTATATCCCTGCCACCCTGTTGCCCAAGAAGTAGCTCCCTGATGGAACTTTATGCTGAAATGGGAAATAAACCTCTTGCTGCCTATCCTCTATACTTGTAGGATTGTGAACACTAATCACATTGCGTCAATGATGAAGTCTGAGACCTCATGCTTTAACTCAAAACTTACATCTGTTACAAAACCCCACTTTTCCTCCCAGC
Source organism: Pygoscelis adeliae (assembly GCF_000699105.1). Classification (NCBI taxonomy): domain Eukaryota; kingdom Metazoa; phylum Chordata; class Aves; order Sphenisciformes; family Spheniscidae; genus Pygoscelis; species Pygoscelis adeliae. Next base: position 680,719 of record NW_008825262.1, read on the forward strand.
ACCTCTAGCTGAGGAAAGCAAAGCACAGCGCATCTCCAGTCCTGCTTCTTCTTGCTAACTTTAGTCTACTAGCAGTAATAGCCCAAATGGCCTTTCATCCACTCCTCCCCTTGCCACTTCTTCTTACCCGCCTCTGCTTCGTGGGTGTTGCTTTCAAACTCTGCCGCCACACAGCAGCCTTTGAAACTGCTCCTGAACGAGAGTCTCCTGCTCCTTCGGGCCACTGTCCTTCCTACCATGAGCTCCCCAAACGCAAGAGCACATGCACAGACTTCTCCCTTGCTCCCATTATTCTGTGGAAGGAGAGAAGTCTAACTAACACCCTGAGGTAATCTGCTTGTCTTCCCCGTCTTTTAAATCAGAAGCCTTTCAGAGCAGAGAGAATCTTTACTCTTATCTTGCACATCACTAAGAGCACTGTGGGCACGTAATAGACAATAATTGTATCCCTTCTTTTATCAGCGTGGTAGAAGTGAGCTGATTTTCTTGTAGTAACTATTCCTAGTCTGCTTTATGCAACACCAGTCATGTAGCTGCCTCTCTAGCCCCTCTTCCAAAAGTATCAAGGAACTCAGCTGTAGCAAGACAGGCAAGATAAACACCAGATTGTAGGACACCTCTTTTCCTTCAGAGCATGCCATTTGCTGCACTTCTGCTTTCCCAGCTTCAGAGCTCTTTGCAGTACATCTGCATTGCTGTACTGAGGAGTAAGAGTGCTTGTCCTAATGGGGAGGTGGGAGTCAGTAAGCGTGTAGCTGGCAGAGATTGGGTCCACCCAAGATTTCTACACATCCACCAGTCAGGATATGGGTCTGCTTTTATTTCTCTGAGTTCAATGAACAACTCTGCAAAGTATTTCTAGAAAGATGGTTGGTGGATGTTCTAGTGTAGGCATCTAAGTGGTATCTCATGGCTGGAGCACTGTACTTCCTCCCGTCAGGGAAAGCCTTTCCTGTGTTGATAATGCTGATACACTAAGAATGCTGTGGAAATTGCAGGAAGTGCTGTGAAAACTAGTAGCAGAGTAGAACTAGCAGCACAATAAATTAACAGCTGGAGAAGTGGTAAAGAACTGGCTCTTCTAAGGCTTCTGACCTTAAATATTTTTTAGTCTGACAGATAAGGCTTAGTTTCTTCATTTTTCTATTTGCCTTCCCATTTACCAGGTGGATTCCACCATTTGGGACTCAACTCAGAGTAAACAGGAGCACAAACCCTCATTGAGTGAAAGGGAAAAGAAATAAACATCTCTGAAGTTTTACTTGTACAGCCTGTATTTGCAGGAGAGCATTTCTGTTGCTATCAACTTATTTGTGCTAAAGGCACAGTCACTTATACACATAAAACTTGCAGACCACTTTTTTTCTCCTTTCCTTACATCTTTTTAGGACTAGCCTTCAGCTTCCTGTGGCAAATCTAGTCTTTATAGCTCCCTCTTTTGCTCTCATCCTAACACAGAGATTTTCCTTTAGAAATCTCATCCTACTTTCAATTCTTTCCTGCTTTATCTTTTCTAGTGTCTGTTTTTTTCCTGTGGTCTTCGCTTGCCACTTTCTTTATCATTTCATGTACCTGCCTTTAGTTCTCCTTGATATACAGAACTTCACCTGGTATGAATAAAATGAGCTGTAAGAACATGATGATGATTGAACTTTCAGTATTTTCAGTGAGGGAGAGATGATCTAAGAAACAAGTCATCTCACATGCAAGATGTGTTGTGACAACTAGGTACAATCAGAAAGGAACTCACTTTCCACTAGCTCAAGATGGGCATCCTCAGCCATTCCCTAAGATCTAGCCAATGGGAATGTCACCATCGATGTTGATGCTCTTTGAATATAGACTTTCATTTCCCTGTGCTTTACTCCTATATTCATTAAGTAGTAGTATTAATACTTTCTTATCTGGATACTCACTATATCTGAGCTGCTTATGAGCTCCAAGGCTACACCCATGGTGTCTGAAAGAACAGTGGCTGAACATTACCCCACCCACTTAGCAGTGGAATTCCCCTCAGCCTCATGACTCCTCCCCTCAGAGAAGGGTAGGACACAGCTAAATCACTTAAAATGTAGCATGACCTCAACTAGACAGAATTAACATGGAAAAGGGGATGACTTGAAATAAGGGAGGAAGCCACAAAGACAAAACTGAGAAAAAAAAAACCCACCCTGCAGACATGCAATCCTGCATAGAATCATAGAATCATTAAGGTTGGAAGAGATCTCTAAGATCATCAAGTCCAACCGTCAACCCAACACCACCAGGCCCACTAAACCATGTCCCTAAGCGCCTCATCTACCCGTCTTTTAAATACCTCCAGGGATGGGGACTCAACCACTTCCCTGGGCAGCCTGTTCCAATGTTTAACCACTCTTTCAGTAAAGAAATTTTTCCTGACATCCAATCTAAACCTCCCCTGGCGCAACTTGAGGCCATTTCCTCTCGTCCTATCGCTAGTTACTTGGGAGAATCTGACCATTCTGCTGCTCTGGTTTATTGAGGGCTTTCTAAAGGTGGGAATACTCCATGCCAAGAACTGTTTTTCTACAATTTTAAGCTGAATTTCATTAAATTGAAAATACATAAAGCCTAAACCTTGGGTTTTTTTCAATTTTAGTGTTCAGAGAAGTAGAAAGAATTGATACATCAGTAATAGCAGACTGGCAAGAGAAGAATTTATGACTACAGAAATGCCGAAGCACTGCAATAGAAAGAAACAATTAAGCCTTTCTATTAAACTTACTCATATTTAAAAGTAATAGAAGTTTTAAGTTCTTCAAGGCTTTACTTATTTCATCAGAGTGATACCAATAAGTAGCAATTTGTCATAACTGGAGAGCTGAAACGATCGTCCTGCCCTCAGTGAGCAACTCTCTGAAACAGCATGTAAACATAAAGGTGGGGAGAGACGCACCTGCTTTGTCTGGTTCATGTAGGAGCATCTGTTTTGTGCAGGAGCACACAGTGCTCCCTTTTGGTCACCCTTCTGTGATTCTCTCTGCCTCCCAACCGGTATAAAAAGGTTGGTTTTAACCTCTCTGAGACTGCATGGATGGAGTGAATCCAGGTGAAAGTCTGCATGCTGCCCAAGGCTTCTTGAACACTGGAAAATGAAAGACAGCAAATGTACCAGTGACGAGGGGGGGCTGCTTTTTATTAGACAAACTAAATCTTTCAGTGTACCCAACAAATATCAACGATGAAGAGGCAAACCTGATAAATGTGAATGACCTAGACACCAAAAGGAAGAGAAACGGATTAAGCTGGACAGGGGACAAGATAAAGCATGAGGGGATGGAATTAAGCTTGGGAAAACTTTTGGAGTAGATGACACTGGAGCATGCTGATGAGCTACCTCGACATAGTATGTCCAGAACTAAATTATGGACTCTGTGGTTATGCTCTAAGAGTCACATTTACACTTACAGAAGCACTTCAGAAAGGTTTCTGTGCATGTCAAATTAGGAATTACACAACCTGGACCTCAGCCTGAATAGAAGAAAAGTATTCAGAAAATAAAATTGATCTGTTTCCTCAAATGAAATGTTAGGAAGAACAGCTATTGCTTGAGACACTGAGAAAAGTTTACTGCAAACCCATCCTCAGAGGTATAAATAAATGGGCCTAAAACCTCTTTCAGCTCTCATTTCTGTGCTTCAGTCCCCTGCTGACCTGTTCCTGCTCCACTATAATAGCTTCAGTGTTAAAAAACTGCAACAGAAGGAACACTGGAACCGAGTTTCCCTAGCACCACAGCTAATGCTTTCCAAAGAGACAAGTGCCATTTACTCTTTGGATGCCTCAGCGCATTGACATTTGACATAGCAAACAAATATCATTTTTCTAGGGAGGAATGAGCTCTAAGTTTGGATGTATCAGAGAAATTCCACGTACCTTCTTATAGGAAGGATGGAAATAAGCAATACCTTAATTTAAGTTTCTTTCTCCAAATGGCTTATAACTGGTCATGTCTCAGCCAAAGCAATCCGTCAGTTCTTTCAAAAAGCTTTAGGAAGCCTGAGTATTCTCCAACTCTGATGCACACTAACAGACGTTTTTTCCCAATTTTGCTTGTGCTACATAATTGGTACGCACAGGCAGTTCTGCAGGTACAGGGTGAACCCTGAATGCTGACAAGCAGAGGGTGTTTTACTTCATCCAAAGTCAGAAATGCCAGAGAATTTTTCTTATTGCTGAGACATTACCATTTGCCCTGCTGATGCACTTAAAGTTGGACTTGTCAGCCTTAATTGATTTGCAGTCCTTTTGGTCAGAGGGTGAGCTAAACTTAAATACCAGAGCGGAGAGGTTAGTTCAATACCTTTCTCTGTTATCATGTCTTTTCTCTCACTGCACAGAGAAAGGTGCTTCCTCAACTCATTTGCATTACAAGACTTTGCCACTCCCAATAAGTTTGAGTCAATTTTCACTTCATTTACTATATTTGTGTCAGAATAAACATGTTTCTCATGACAATATGGGGATTACCACCCTCTGTTTGATGAATGGATGAGCATGAGTAGACTGGTAACTCCTGAAATTGGCTTCTGAATAGGCCCAACCTCACTAATATCTACTTCTACAACAATTTCAATTTCTATTTTTAGCAGTTTCCATTCATTCAGCATTTCACCAAGCACACGGCTCCATTAACCATTGTCAGAAAAATAAAATCTGCTAATGTTGGAGAAAAGGAACAAGAAAACTAGCAGAAGATCCAAGGACTTGCACAGCACCGTTGCCACCTGGTGCTGCAACTCCCTCAACTAATACAATGACTAGGATTACTTTAAACTTTTCTGAGCTTTAAAATGTGGTATTTGAATTGCTGTAATTCTTTCAATTGCACAATCCTTTCTAGCTTCTTTCTAGGCTACTTTTGGTCTTACATCAATGTTTCCAGATTCAAATATTTACAAGAGAAGAAAACATCACTGAAATCATAGGATTTTTTCCCCTCACCTATTTTACAGTTCAGCATCCCTGACCCTGTTCAGTCTATTGGCCTTCACTCCATCTTTGCTCCTTTTAGTCCTTCTCCCTCTTTTTGTTTTACTGTTTCTTCAGTTTATTCTTACAAATGTCAGCTCCCATTTTCCTTGTTTTTACTCGTCAATCTCTTGTTTTTTAGGCAAACAGTGTTACAGGCGCAAGGTCTCCTTGTCAAGTCATTGCACGTGACTGTCTTTGGAGATTGTTATCATAGGACTTGGAAGGACTTCATAAGTCCGGTTAGGAAAAGGCATGATCTACTCTACACAACCCTTCCTAAGGGATGTCTGTGCAACCTCTGCTAAAATCCAATGCAAACTCATCAGTAGAGAGGGCAGTCCACGCAAGAATGACACAGCTCATCAGCTAGAGACTTTGTGCTTCTAGACTGCTGAGCCCTGGATGCAGAGCTTTTGGGGACCCAGTCCCCATAATATTCACCCTTCTCACTGAAAAATAGCTTAGAAAACTGGGCTTCCCCTGTCTGTGCCAGTAGGACAAGTCTCCAGAGAAGATGATGCTCTCGGACAACCCCTGCAAATTCCCATCATTGCCATGAAAACTGCACATCCATTCTATCTTGTCAAATGTTAATTGCTTTCTCAAAGCATTGCTTTTTTACCACCCCCACAGCTTTACACACTAAAAGCTCTTTTATGTAAAAATAAAATCTGGCTTTGTTTTTGGGTGGGTTTTAATTGGTGGGGAGGAAAAGCACTTAATATTCCATGCTCTGTTCATCTTTCCCCACCCAGCTGAGAATAGAAGGGAGTCTCCTGTGGTCACACAAAGCACCACACAACCAGCTGCTGAAAACAGACCCAGCAGTCCTAAAATGGCAATCTGCAGGATAGCAAAGGGAACATGACACACATACACAGAGCTCTGGAAATGCACCTCCTCTCAAACATCAACCTTTTCTCCCATCACGCAAATCTATCTCAGTCTTGCTTCCTTCTGCAAATACCCAGCTTTTTCTCATGCCACCCCATCACTACAATTCTGACTTGCAGCCTTCTCTTCCATCACATTGCTATCCATGGCACCATTCATCAGTTTACAACAGCTGAAATGGAGCTTACAACATTTTGGTGGTTGGTTCTTCAGGAGAGAGTTGTTGATAAGCTTTGGTCTACAAATACCCTGGTTAAGAATGATAACATTCAATCTGAGAGCATCTTACTCGACTCACAAATTCTTAAACCTGGGAATATTACATTTTTTATTCTAGGCTGAGGTAATAATGCGTCATTGATTTTTACAGTGAGTCAGCAACACTATTTTTCAAGGCAACATAACTTTTCTCTTTCCTAATCAGTCACGTTAGATACTGCATTTATATCTGCCTCTGTTGGATCCAGGGAATTTGTTCCTTCCCTTTTTACTTTGAACAAAGCCCTGTGTCTGCAACTGTGCGTTTGAAAGACGGGGGCTCAGTAACAATGCAGGAGCAGTTTGCATTCTCTTTTCATCAGTGCAGTTAATGACAAAGACTGTAAGAAGAGTCAGAACTGGGTGCCTTTGTTTTCTAACAGATTTTTTTCCTTGTGTACACCAGAAGATCTAAGTTAATCTTTCCTCTTTAAGAATCAAAAATAGCTGTGATAGCCCTTCCCAGTTCTTGCCTCCTCCAAGTCTTTCAGTTACCCTTTTCTTATGTGACCTGATTACAGCCTACCTCCATCTGGCTCTTCGGCAGGGGATAGGAGGTGTTGGTTCTGCTGGTAGGGCAATCTTTACTCATTAGCACTTCCCAGAGGCCAAAAGGGGTAGTTTACTTCAGGGAAATTATTCATGCAACAGCGGTCCTAACTGAAGCAAGCGATACTTGAAAAGGAGTGAATTAGGGAACAAATGGGTAATTGTTAGCATAAACTATTGTAGCTAGCAACTCTGATAGCATAGATGCCGTTGCAAGCATAATAGAATGTTTGGCAAAGACACTGTAACCCTATTGTTAGCAGAAGTTACAAAAATTGGGTAGATAACAGAAACTTGAATGTATACACTCAGTGACCATCTGGTTGAAACCAGCCTTGCAGTCTGAAGCTCAACCAACTCTGGGCCAAAGGTGAAGGTATCCGGTGAAGACGACTGTTAATCTTCCTCCAAAAGACCCCAATAGACGACCACCAGACAGCAGTACGCGTGCGCCAGGAGGAGGGAACCTATGATAATAGGTTCTTAGAAATAATTAAAATACCCTGCCTTTTCTTAGAACTAGTTGTACTAACCCAGCCTATGGTAATGAATATGTACACTGCAGAACCATATAAGGGACAGTTGATGCAACATACAGTGTGCAAGCTAGGAGGAGCTATCCCCCTTGCACCCGGCATCGTAATAAACATACCTGCTTTATAACTCTTTGGAGTTGTGAAGTTTGATTCTGCACGTCAGGAGAGATATTATAAAGGAAAACAAAAAAGAGTTTGCTCATCAGATCTAGATTTGAAAATTAAACTGGATTTGGGTTTGGTAGCTTACTTGAAAAGAAAAGAGGAAGCACAAGAAAACAGCTTCACATTGTAAAAAGTCCCAAAATGTGTCTTCTCCCTGCATCAGCCTTGTTACCAGCTCAGCTTTCCTCTTGGGCTCTATGTTTTCTGGTCAGCTTATTGCCTGTGGAACCTATTACAAGCTCATTGGCACAAGACAGCAAGATGCCGTTAGTAGGCACAGAAAGGATGAACAGTCCTTGCTCAGGGAAACTACTATCATCTTTTGTGTCCTAAGTATTAGCGGGCAAGGCTGGTAAGTCCAAAAATAGTGATTTCTGTTGCTATCTATGTCAGTCTATTTCTCACCAGAAAGTTACTCCCAGCAAGAGAAGTGGGTTCACATCCTTCTGCTGCTGACCATCAGTTCCCCTCTCTTCTGAGCACAAGAACGGGGCCCCTCTAAGCGTTTCAGCTACTGATTTCTTTTACCAAGAAATTAGAGACAGATCCTGAAAGTTCTGCCTCAGAGCTCATCCACAGCAGGGGGCTGAGAGAGGAATACACTCCTCTCGCACACTCTCTGGGTGGTCACACTCTGTGTCTAACTCATGCCTATCGTAAGACTGAAGAGAGCTGAGCGCACACAGGAAGGATGGTCTTGGTGACTGAATCTTTGTGGGGTCTGGACAGGAAGTAAAAGAGGCTGCTATAAAGTACATAAACATCTATCAAAGTCTGGTATGACACCCCAATCTCATGCTACTAATGGCACCACTCCCTCTTCTTTGCACTGCAAATGTTTACATTGAACTGAAAGATTCAACTAAATTTTTGAGCCTGGAAAATCAGAACATTAATCAGACTGCAGAAATCGACAAGCAAACCAGAGAAGCAGGATGCCAAAAACGGAATTAGTTCCAGGGATCGGGGAGGCAAAACCCACATTTAACATTTCACTCTAATAGCTGCAGAAGCTAATCTCTCTGTGCCTTTGAGGAATGTTTAGATCCCTGAGTTACGGAATTGTTTGTTCTGGAAGCAGCACCAGAATGTTTTGAAGTGAGGAAATGAAAAGACAACAAATAAGTCCATTTGATTACAAAGCAAGACAGGGCTTGAGATGCTATGAAGACCAAAGGGCTTTAAAGGCACATGAACGGTCGCCTGCCAAAGGCTGAAGCCATCACCTAGTTGAGAGCACTGTGCATAGCACAGTAATTCCAAAAGCACCATTAGAGAAAACTCTCATTTGCAAAATTCAGGCTTTTCATTTCTGAGCCTAAGTGTGACACCTGCCTCTCCCCGCTGGCCTGCAACAAGCCTTCGCTCCAGTATCACACACCTGAGTTAGACGCTTAAGAAAAGCCATGGGAATAGGGGTGTTTGTTGTGCAGTAAGAACCAGATGCAATTTAGCTCAAGTACAGGCCCAATGCAGAGCGTTCTCAGCTTAGTTTTTGCCATTGTAAGTGACAATGTTTAAACCACACAGCCATGCCTTAGCACATGTGACCACAGGGAGTGGAAACGTGAGCATGCAGTATGTCCTGCCCTCCTGACAAACTGCTCTCCTCCACAAGATTAGGGGCAAAGATGGACACCTGGATCCATCTCATTTCTGCTCACACCATCCTTAGCACTGAGGCAGAGGCAGCACAGGAAGCGTTTGCCTCAATTACTGTGCTAGTATTTGCAGAGCAAGGAAGGAAGTCTAGAGCAGATAGCGATGCTTGAAACAGCCATCTCCTCGGACTGCTCATGTGCTGCACGCCATGCATCATCCTTGGGCTTTTGCCAAGGCACTGCTGCTTAGCCCTAAATGTTTCTAGATATATCTAGGTTTGTGAGGAAAGACAGGTCCCAGCTCAGCTTCTTTCCTTGGCAGCTTCTGTGCGATTTTAGAGATACACAAAAATCAAAAGTACAATTTTGGTATCGTCAAAAATATTTGCCTCTTTTGGAGGAGACCGGTGCTATTTAACATCTTTGTCGGTGACGGACAGTGGGATTGAGTGCATCCTCAGCAAGTTTGCTGATGACACCAAGCTGTGTGGTGCGGTCAACATGCTGGAGGGGAAGGGATACCATCCAGAGGGACCTCGACAGGCTTGAGAGGTGGGCCCATGAGAACCTCATGAAGTTCAAATAAGGCCAAGTGCAAGGTCCTGCACATGGGTTGGGGCAATCCCAAGCACAAACACAGGCTAGGCAGAGAATGGATTGAGAGCAGCCCTGAGGAGAAGGACCTGGGGGGTATTGGTTGATGAGAAGCTCGACATGACCCAGCAACATGCGCTTGCAGCCCAGAAAGCCAACCGTATCGTGGGCTGCATCAAAAAGAGCACGGCCAGCAGGTCCAGGGAAGGGATTCTCCCCCTCTACTCCGCTCTCATGAGACCCCACCTGGAGTACTGCGTTCAGCTCTAGGGCCCCCAGCAGAAGAAGGACATAGACCTATTGGAGTGGGTCCAGAGGAGGGCCATGAAGATGATCAGAGGGCTGGAGCACCTCTCCTATGAAGACAGGCTGAGAGAG
>NW_008825262.1:690794-713277 GCF_000699105.1 Pygoscelis adeliae
AGGGGTAATGGCTTTAAACTGAAAGAGGGTAGATTTAGATTAGATACAAGGAAGAAATTCTTCACTGTTGAGAGTGGTGAAGCACCGGGACAGGTTGCCCAGAGAAGTCGTGGATGTCCCCTCCCTGGAAGCGTTCAAGGCCAGGTTGGACGGACAAGGCTTTGAGCAACCCGGTCTAGTGGAAGGTGTCCCTGCCCATGGCAGGGGGGTTGGAACTAGATGATCTTTAAGGTCCCTTCCAACACAAACCATTCTATGGTTCTATGTGCTTGCTCTGTTATGTTAATTGCTTCCCTTTCTACACTTTATTTTAAGGCAAGCATTAATTGATTTCTAACTGCAATCACAATTATGGTGTGTTATCCTGATTAATGGAGGGCTTGATTAACACCTAAGAAGGTGCTACTGTTTTCATTTTGGGAAAAAGAGATGAAATATGTTTTTACGCCATGGCTGAAGTGATAATTTCACTGAAGAATGCGGTGCTAATGCAAGGCAATTAATCATCTATTTGTTAATTTACAGTTGTTGTGGTTTAACCTGGCAGATAGCTAACCACCACACAGCCTTTTGCTCACTCTCCCCCAGTGGGATCGGGGAGAGAATAGGAAAAATAAAAGGTAAAACTCATGGGTTGAGATAAAGACAAATTAATAGGACAGAAAAGAAAGGGACAATAATACTAACGATAAAAGAATTTACAAAACAAGTGATGCACAATGCAATTGCTTACCACCTGCTGATCGATGCCCAGCCAGGCCCCAAGCAGCAGACCCCTAGCTGGCTCTTCCCCTAGTTTATATACTGAGTATGACATCGTATGGTGTGGGATATCCCTTTGGTCAGTTGGGGTCAGCTGTCCCAGCTGTGCCCCCTCCCAGCTTCTTGTGCACTCCCAGTCTACTTGCTGGTAGGGTGGTGTGAGAAGCAGGAAAGGCCTCGATTCTGTGTAAGCACTGCTCAGCAATAATGAAAACATCCCTGTGTTAACAACATTATTCTTGTCCTAAATTCAAAACACAGCACTATACCAGCTACTAGAACAAAAGTTAACTCTATCCCAGCCAAAACCAGGACAACGGTAATAAGTTATTACTCACAGCACAGAATGCACTTCTGTAGATTAAACTTAAGGCTGTAGGATATGCTTGGCTTTACCTACTACGTGGTTTAGCTTTAGTGTACTTTACACAACACTTTAAATTTCTGGGTTGCAAAGCATCTTTATGCTCCAGCAAAACAGAGGCAGTAAGAAGCATTACTCATCCAAGGCAACAGGTAGAGCAAGGAACACAGAAGCGGACACCTCAGTTCCCTCTCGAATGGCCCAGATACTGTACTAACTGAAAGCAGATAATCCTTGACCCACTTACTCCTGTTCCCTGGTTAAGCAATTCATCCCAGTGCTCAGCTCTAGTATTGGCAAAGAGTTTCCCAATATTTGACATAAGTCTCAGTTGCTGCTGCCAAAGGCTCTTGCTATACTCTAGCTAGTGCAAAGAGCAATACATACTCCTCTTTTTCTATTGCCTTTTATTTATCTGAATACCATCATCTTCTGCCCAGTCTCTAGTCTAAGCAACTCCAATATCAGTGGTCCTGCATGAAAATCTCTTCAGTACTGTATGCCACACAGAAAACAGAACTGGTATTTATTGAGATGCTTTGGCTGCTGGATCCCTGGTTTAGCTTGTAGTAGAGCAACACAGTGACAAAAGCTATCAGATCACAGCAATGCTGAAACGACTTACAGTCACTGCTGTTTCTGTGGGCTTTGTGCCAGTAACCTTGGAGGTAGAAGGGTCTAAAGCTCTATTCCTGACCCTCTCAGCTAAGTTGTCTGCAGTTAGTAGCAGGGAGTTTGATAGCAACAGGGAAGCACAAACAAGAATCAATAATGAAGGCATTTAGCAAGTTCAACGTTGGGCAGAAAGAGGCATGTAACACTGAAATCTCACTGCTATCTTAAAAAACCATCAAGGGCCACAGGGTCAGCCAAAGGGTTGGATCTGTTTTTCAGATCTTATATGGTTCTATCACATAGCATTACTTGGAGATTCACTATTGTTTGTATTTATTTATAGCGCTGCCCTTAACTGAAATCAAGGCAGGGCCTTGGGAAGAGCTTCAGGACCACAGTCATTTTAAACCCAGCATTTTCTAAGGATACAATTTTAGAGCCAATCTTGGGAGCGTTCTTATTTATTTTCCTCCTAGTAAACGTGACCTCAGAGAGGGAAGGCAAAGAAAAAAACAGCTCAAAGCCTTAATTATAAGGCAGCTGACTTCAGAGGACTAAAATTAGAATAGCTCTACACACCAAAAAGCCATGAAACAGTGCCTGCTTTTGTCTCATACCTGGTTATTTTGTTCCCTAAACTAGGGGTGAGAGAGAAAATAGCAAAGGGCATGCTTAAAGCCTGGTGTCCACTGACATTGATAGACCTCGTTTACTAATTAATCTGCTCTGATTGTTGCCAGAGTCAGGAAAAAAAGATAAAGCTTTGTCTTTTAGGCTAAATATTATAGCTAAGCCTAAAGTTCCCAATCTGTAGTTCCCATGCATCCCATTGTACCCCAGCAGTAGTGGCTACCACCGGAGTGGTCCAACTTACCATGATGAGTGGATGACAGCATTGCTTACAGCATGTTACTTGCTCAGTACAGCTACCTGGGAGCCCACTCTCAGTCCTGTGCACAGTTCAGGCTTTGTCTCAGCAGGCCTGAAAAACTATTCCTACTGTCAGCAGCCACATTCCTCAGCCAACATCAGAAGAGCCTTTCTGACATGCTGCCAGATGCAGAGTAGGGCAATAATGAGAATAAATTATCTTCTCCCTGCTGCTATCATTTCATAGACAGCTTCATTAGCTCAGCTCACCAGTGCAGCCTTGACAGGGGGACTTATGACTAGTGATTTTTAGGTTTTCCACTACAGTACCATCTTGCAGTCCAATCCATAGTCCAGGTGTGCATGGTATGTATTGCTAGGTAACTCCTTTTCCTTTAACAAGTGGCACTTCCACCAAGTGAGGGAGTTTTAGGAGGATCAATACCATTCACAATTTCAGCTCTATTTCATAAATAAATGAGGACAAGAGTGACATCATTGGCCAGCTCACCACCAGCATGTCTGCCCCAGAGATGGTAAAACTGCTTTATTTTCCCTTATTTTGCTTAGGGATTAAAACAACATCAGATACACCAGAGAAAAAACAGGTAGTGTAAATCACCACAGCTTGTGAAATAAGTGGAACCATATTGGTTTTTACTACAGGAAGACACAGCTCTTAGTGTTTGAACTGGTTTTCTTATTTATTCCTATTTGCGCAAAACTGTACAGTCATATGGCTGAGCCAGAGGGCCAAGAAAAGGAATGCCTTCCACGTAGGATTTTCATGATGACTAAGTCATAACATTCTGAGCCAGGAAAATAATCACTGGAAAGGGGCTGATAAGGATGTGCACAATTGCCATGTAGAATCAGAGACCTTTATTATTAATGCTCCCCTCAGACTAATCATATTTACTTGGAGAAGAATGGCAGCTAAGCACAACACTGGGCAGCCGCAAGATACCAGAAGAGCAGATAGAATTGTTGTGGCTCCATTCTCTACCACAAGAAAGGGCTGATCAATTCTTCCTAGATGTTTGCAGCATGTCTGCTGTGCCATGCACATGTTTGCATTTTGGTGATGGGCAATGGATATGCTTGAAAGGAAACAACAGGCAGGGAATAAAGAGGAGAGATCTAATTTTACAATGGGCACATCTGCTGAATAGCAGCTTTGAAGCCAGACTTCCTAATCACACTTTTATGGATTAGTACTAGAGCAAAATGAAACCTCAGTTCTGCCTGAGCACAGAAAATAGGGCAGGGCCAGAGCAGTTGCTTTTCAGCTGCAACGCCTATTATTACATGTAGTCCTGGCTTTTCTGAGTTAACATCTCTTCTCACCCAAACTCTTTCCAAGAAGAAAATATGGGGTTGTTGAAATAGAAATATTTGGTCCATTTCAAATTTCTATGGAAAAATTTGGTAAGCATTCAAATAAAAAAGTAGTATTTGGCTGTGATACATTCCAGTTTTTCTATTTAGGTTTTTTCCCCCCTTCCCACTTTGTTTGCAGACTTATTTTAAAATATTTTACAGTATATCTATAGCTATTAAATAATACCTCTGTGTTTGTTCCTTAATACATAACGCTTCAACAATATTTCAATGATGTGTCTCAGAAGGGAAGTAACAGACTTCAGTACTGCAGAACAATTTGAACCTTTTTCATTCTGAGCCCACAGGAAAAAAAACTAAATTTCTATTTCCCATGGGAAACATTCTTCTGGTTTGTGCATCAGTACTACCTCGGTACTCCCAGAGAAGTTGGGAAGTCAGTGCTGCAGGGGGATGTGCAATCACAATGCTAGAGATATTGCTGATTATCATCAAACTAGACACAGCGGAGAGCCTACAGCACAGCAGCAGGGTTGTGAGATTAATAAGATGTCACCGAAGCTCCACAATAAGGGGTTGGTTTTTTTCCTCTTTCTGAAGGGGTGCGGTTGTGGATAGAGGGAAATCCCTGCACAGAGAAACATGGAAGGGCAGTACTAAAACGGGTGGGCTGTAAAAGCAGCATTGAGGGCAGCTGAAGGTTATTATTTGTATTTTGGAGGTACCTAGACAGACAGCTATGAACCACAACGACATCATTGTACATGCTGTACAAATACCAAAGAAAAGAGACTTTCCCTAAGGCTTTTACAGTCTCATCTTTGATTTCTTTACCTATAGCCATCTTAGTTTCTGAAGGCCTGGATTAGGCAAACATCAAGTACTAAAACATTAGAAGAAACTCCTTGAAAACAAGGAGATTTGACTTAATATTCATCAGGGTTTTTTTAAAAAACAGTAAGTAGGTGAACAGTTCTGTGACTACATAGTTCCTGAATTACACTTTTGATTCTTGTTTTTCAGAGTCTCACTTAAGTGTGTATTTAAAATGTTTTCTCTGAAATAACGACTCAAAACGTAATTTACTGCTTTTTAATGAAAACTAGGAATTTCAACTATTCAAAGGAGTCTGGAAGCCTGAGCTCAGGGATTGTTCACATCCCCCAAAACTAAGTAAAAATTAAAACCAGTCTGAAATAGAAGGCATTTTTAGTGCCATCTTGACATCTTCAATGGGTTGGGTGGAAACATCGGTTTGTTCCCAGTCACAGACATAGCCATTAAAAGTGCATATTTTCCCCTCCTCCCCAAGAAATTCTAATTTTTCAGCCTTTCTACCACAGCCAGTTGGGGCTCTGTCCTTAGCATTCTCAGCCTCCAACTTGGACTAGCATCTTGGCACTCCTTGCTTGCTTAAGCTTATTCAAATGCTGAAAAACTGGCCTAAACTAGTGCAGTAGATTATAATCAGAAAGTTTGGAGACCATTTGGAACATTGAACAAAATTAATAATACTGATAATGAGATAGCTGTGATAAGAAACAGGCATGTTACTTAGTCCAGCAAGCACGAGACACCTTATCACAGCACTGCCCAATAGAACATGAGAAGCTACAGCTTGAGACTTGCAGCTCCACAGGACAATAAATATGATTAGAAGAACCTCGTCCTTCATCCTTTCTTATGGCTCTAAGTGAAAAGGTACTTTCTGTGTTCCTAAAAACAGAGTCAGATTAAGAGAGCTGTGTAGACACATCAGCTCTCCAGATGAAACCATTTTCCATCAGGGCTGTAGAGATGTCACTGCACTTTATTTATTTGACTATCTATTGGAACCAAAGTGATGGACAGTCCTCAGGTCCCTCATTGCTGTGCTTCCTTGTTTAGTTGCAGAGAAGGTTTTTTGTATACCTATATATTTGCACATATTTTCCCTACGCTCCAATGTGAGTTATTTCTGAAAGCCCACTAGGATGTCTGAGAGAAGGACCACTGTTATTGTTTAAACAATTTGCATCCTGCTTCCCCAGTCCTCTGTTTTCTTCATGATCATCAAATCAGTGAGTTACAGACCTCGGCGGTAGTGAAAAGACATATCTCAGTGCACCAGAGGCTGCACTGTCAACGCCTCTTAGTGAGCTGCAAAAGAAATCACTTTCATTTTCTTTCCAGGGAACCTAGACACAAACACAACTGATTTTTGCCCTGACAACACCAGTGCAAAGCAAGTTAAACTCCACTTAGAAAAAGTAAGGTCATATTACAGGGAAAAAGAAAGAGGGGAACTGCTGAAAACATTCCCAAATACTGCTTTTAAATTGCAGCTGGTTTTGTGTATGTCTGCTGCTGCTGTGGGCTTTATGAACACAAGTCAGCAACTTTGAGGGAAAAGGGACTATAAGATCATTTAAGCTGACCTCCCATCTAACACAGGGCAAATAATTCCTTCTAGTTATTTCTTTATTGAACCTGACAAATTGTGCTGGACCAGAGCAGATCTTCCTGCAAGGCATTCAGTCTTAAAGTGATGAGCTCAAAAGATCACTTTCCTCTAGCAGTTTTGTTTAAATCGTTTACTACCCTCACTGATTGTGTTAATAACAAAATAAATAATAAAACTTTATATTCTCATATTTCCTTCCTTTTGAAGGACTCAAGGTCCTTTGCAGAGACAAATATATGAAGCAGCAGTCCCCTTCTCACTTAGTACATACAAGCTCTTCCTGTTGATGGCAACAATAAGAGGTTGCAGTGGAAAAGCTGCCAGTGTTTGATGGGCACTGGTCACTGGAATCTATCATGTGTATGAAACTATTATTGTCAATTAGTCTTGAAGATAGCACCCTGGAATACATAGTATTATGAATTCACTAACAATATCACAGCATGAGCTTATTAAACTCAACTGAATCCTGATTATGCAATTCTAAAGAGGAAGGGCGATTGCTCCGAAGATAAAAGCTTCCAAGGGGATGCAAAAAAGTTAACACCACACAGAACTGCTTTCCCTTTCATCTTCTTCCCTTTAAATTAGTTTGCTTTCTCTGTATCAAAGTGGCCTCTTATCAAAGGCAACTGAGATGGAGAGAGAACAATACTAAAGAGTTTTCTATTCTAATTGCGCTAACATCCAGGAAAATGCCACTGGCTGGATCTGTTTTTTCATTGCCAGCCCTGTTGGTACATCTATGTTTATCAGCCAGCATGAAAGCAGGCTAGATCATGCTATGCCATCAGGATGGGAGTCAGGTATCAGTTCAGACTAACTCATCCAAGTGGGATCCCTGATCAGCTCTTTTTCATTGTCTTTCCAGCACTGTGCAAAGCATAGTGCACAATAAAGGGCTACGCTGCTGCAAGTACCATCACAGCAAGAAGCGTTCCATCGGTCATCTTGGTCCCCTGAAACTAGAGACAAAAGCCACTTCACCTGCCAAGTACACATGAACTGACTTCTTGTCTCTTCATAGGTTTTGAAGTAGTGACACCCCTTATCTATTACACTTGTATCAATAGCCATTTTCTGGTGAGGCTGTGGAATTGAATTTACCCTTCAACTCTGCACTTGCACAGCCAGAAAGTATAACAGGCTAAAGCAGCAAACAGACTTGTGTGTCACTACATTAAATGGCAGTCTGACTGGTGGACCAGCATACATAGCTTGTAGCTGTACTTGTAAGTGCATGCACTGGGAAGCCCGAGTTATAGTTTTACCACCTGGGAAGCGCCTGGGTCAGCCTCTCTGTTATCTTGCCTTGCAGTACAAATCGTGCAAGTAGATCCTCAAATTGATAGTTTTTGTCACAAGAAAAGACTAGTACTCCCCTCAGTGCATGCTTTTCCCCTCGCTCTCTCATGTCTGCTAAGTTACAGTAGATTTGGTCACAGACTGCATAAGGTGGAAAGAAACGCATCTTGGGAATTGCCTCTCTATTGTAAAGCTAGTGTCTTGCAGAACGGACAGGTAGTTCCATTCAAAATCCTGGATCTTTTCTTCCTCAAAAAAAACAGAAAGCTTTCATTCCCTCAGCTAGTTTTCTAAGCTCAGAATCACAGAACGGTTGAGGCTGGAGGCACCTCTGGAGATCATCTTGTCCAACCCCTCTGCTCAAGCAGGGCCACCTAGAGACACTTGGCCAGGATCATGTCCAGACAGCTTTTGAATATTTCCGAGGATGAAGACCCCACAACCTCTCTGGGCAACCTGTTCCAGTGCTGACTCACACTCACAGTGAAAAAAAAAGTGTTTCCTGATGTTCAGACATAACCCCCTGTGTTTCAGTTTGTACCCATTACCTCTTGTCCCGTCACACTGGACACCACTGAAAGGGCCTCTCCTTTTATTGCTCAGCAAGGAAGGAAACGTATAGACAAAGACGCATCTAAACTGAGTGGCAGATGAGAGATCACCAGAGATCCCTTTCAACCAGTTACCTGGCGCTCTGATTTTCTATCCTCTCTGTTTTTATCCAGTCTGTCTATTGTTATACATATCATGAAATATAGATAAGTATATACAATATATGCTGTATACACACGCATATATACACACACACAATATCTAGCACTGTGGGAGGCTGGTCTCAGAGTTTATATACAGCTGTGGTAGCACAGGAAAGATCCTAATAATTACTAAAACTCAATTTTCTGTCCCTTCTTAAGCATGTACTATGCAACGTGTGGCAGACAAATAGACTCTTTCTTCCCATTTTAACTGGGCAAATATGGAAATATCATAAGGCTGTCCTAAAAGACAGAGGAAATGGATTTTAAATTACATTAATCCTTAAGAGCATCCACCATCTGTGCTCTGAGAGCTTCTCTCTCTCTCTTGAAGATTTAGCAGGGCAGAGCTCAGCTGGTCACATCCCAGCAGCCTCTTTGAGGTGCCTGCACTAGCAGGTGCAAATTTGATGTTGTAAACCTTCCACTTCCCAGCACAAGAGCCAAGTCTTCCCATGTAAGGGGAAGCACAGGGCCAACACTTAGGCCCAGAACATTCCTACCCTTATCAAAAGATAAATGTTGAGCCCATTAAAGAACCCCCAAACCACTGTACTCCCAGCTTAGGTTCCTCATTTAAGTGTCTGAAATTAGGCAGGTTGAGTGAGTTCAGGCACAAGTGCCTGAAACACAGATTCATTAATCCTCTAACTTGGGCCAGTTCCTTTTCAAAATACATTCTAACAAGGGCTGTATCACACACACACTGCTCCACTTATTCTCCTACCACACCCCCTAATGAAAGGAATTTAAAATGCTGTCTTTCTATTTGCTTAAAAACACTATTAATTTGCCTGATGATACGTTTACAACATTTGCATGCTGTTAATTTTCAACAATGTATTCTTGAGCCATCCATCCGTTCTGAGAGACCAAGTTCTTAAAAGATCTGACTTCCTTTCATTATAGTTTATTGTTGCATTTCATTCCATATGTACAGTGCAAATTAGAAAACCCGCAAAGCTTTCTCATCACAAAAAAAATTACTCTCTAGTAGCCTAGAAAGTAATAATCTCTACTAATTGAAACTGTAAAATATCTGCTTCTCGGAAGCAGCTTGTTCAACACCTTGAATAAAACACACAGCCCCCTGAATTCAGCTCCTGTGCTCTGGATTATAAATTCTCCTCCTTTTCTATCTTTCATAGCACTTAAAAACTGGAAGTACTGGTATTAATTATTTTAAGATTTTTTTTTGGCAGTCATTTCCTCTAATAAAATTCTATTCCCTTCAGGAATTATACATCAATTAATTCAACTTTTTTTGTGTCTTTTTCATGAAATAAGATATGTCAGCCTGTACTCGAGCCTTCAATTGCCTCTATTCTTTTGAAGCCTGCGCATCAACAGGCAGCAATCTTTCTCCCAAACTCACTCATACCAAGCTCTATAAAAAATGGTCCACAAGAAGCCCCTTGCAAGTTCTCACCCAGACACTGAGAGGATACGGTCCAGACTAGCTGGTTCTCGTTTGTAGATTCACAGAACTCCTGGAAATTTGTATTGTAATTATGACCCTGTATAATTTTTACTCATTGAAAAACTCTACTTCTGGGGCTGAAAGAGGCACCATAGATCATGGTCTTGGAATTACAAAGAGGGCATCATGCAAAATGCCTAAGTCTCAGAGGCTGGAGTTTACACAGAAACTGAAGGAATTAAATATCCTGTGACTATTGAGCTATAATGTGGGAATTAATTCAGTATTCTTTGAAAGCCTAGAGTTATGAGAAGTATACATCTTCACCACAGTCTGTAAGTTGAAGCACTAAGCAGCCTACTACTCCAAAGGCTATATTAATAGCAGCTGCTTGATACTCTGCTTTGGCTTCCTCTTTGCAGTGTAAGAAAATAAACTATTTCTCCTTACCCAGCGTTTATAGCTCCCCTCTCCAGCATAGACAGATGACGCAGGCAAAGGGCAGTGGAGTATTTTATGATGACACCCTCAGGACTACAAGGAAGAGTAAATCATGCCAGCTGAGGTCTAGGTGTGAAATGATTCCCATTCCTGGCCAGCGGAAAGCAACACGCTCAGAAAATATTGCAGCCTGAACTACTGGGGCTCAGTGCTTCTCGTCCTTCCATCCTCCTTTCTCTTGGAGACAGCTTAGTTACTTTGCATTGTGGTTCATCTGGTGCAGTGCCCCCTCAGGTGGAGTGCCACTTACAGGTAAACTATTTTCTAGTGAGATTTGGGGGGTTTCTCCTTCTCTTTCTCTACTGACGAGAATCAAGCTACTTTTCTAAATGCTTACCTCTCACTTTCTAATATGACGGAGAGCACTGAGCTGTGACCTGGAAAATACATAACCACTTGAAAGTGAAAGTAAGCAAATGGTGCTTGCAGAAAGAGCTTATTAGCTTGGTAAACCACTTTCTGATAATCACAAGAGGCAATACATTTTAAGTACTTCAAGAGAAGCTGAAAACATGGCCTGGATGCGTTCAAACAGAACTCCAGCTGGGCATATCCAGGGGGTCTAGGCAAGTGGAGACTACCTGGTTTTCAGAAACTGAGGGCCAGATAATCTTCCTGTTGTGATGAAACTTAAGTAGAGCCAGGAGAGTGTAGCACAGCTGTTGCTAGAACATGGAATTCAGAAACCCAACTCCCTCTGATGAAATCAGAACCCCACCTCCCTTCCTTAGGGCTTCCATCATCTTACCTCTTCCTCCCACTACAGTATAAGGTGCAAATGGTTTTGGGAAGAGTCTATTCCCTATTCTGTTTCTGTAGCATTTTACATGACGGATCATAGCAGCTACTGTAATCCAGCTTCTAAATAACATTTAAGAGAAGTGCCCTGAGCTTGAACTCTTGGAGTCACCTCCCAAGCATCCTCAAAGGTTTGTGGAATTTGCCAGGAGTGATGCCTGGAACCACATGAGCAACCACTTCGACAGCACCTTTTTTTTTATGAACGTTAGTGATCTATACTAACCCTGAGCATATACTGCTAAAGGGAAGTCTCTCAATTGCCAAGTTCAGAACTAAAAAGCAAAATACTTGTTGCTGCACCAGTCTCATACATCAGCAGCAGGAAAGGAGGAAGTTCTGAGTTCTCATCCCAAATGTTTACTTTTATATAAATATGGCCTTAATTACAGTATCAACTTCAAAGTCCAAAGGCCTCTATCTCCTGAGAATACTTTGAAACCATCTTGCTTTGAAAACAGACACATTCCATCAGAAAAGCCAAAGCCATAAAGCATCATTCACATCTCTGGGTGGCTTTTGTTTAAAAACAAACTGTGTGGAGATGCTTGCATCGTTCTTCTGGAGGTGGTAGAGCACAGTTTATGTACAGCATGAGGCTATCCAACTTTTCCACAAATATTGTTCTTTTCATGGGATTGAAAATATTTCCGGCTTCCCAAAGTTGTTTATATTTGGCTCAGTCTTTCCCCTGCACTATCTGAAAGGAGATACATACTCTACCAAGCAGCCACTTGTTTGTGCTCAGTCTCAGCCACACAACCAATGTCACTTTTCACACATTCCCTCAACTCTATCATAAGATGACATCTTTTATGAAGAGCTCCAAATCTTTGCATACAGAAGGCCTAGTCCTAGAACCAGTGATGATGGTGGTGTTCCTGGGCTCTGACAAGACACTCAGGAAAGTAGAAATTTGGAAAGCAAAGACTCAGTTTTCATAGGCCCTGAGTATAAATTAAGAACTGGATTCTCAATAGCTCAGATTTCAGGAGGATTGGTATGCCTTGATATAAAGTTAATTAGGCATTTAAAAAGTCCCATCAGAGCTAGGAAAATACCATCCATAAATCTCTCTACTGCCTCATTAGCCTTTAGGGCAGTAGCTCTGAGTAAATCAATTGATTAAAAAAAAAAAACAGAAGGAAGATTCAAGATTATTCAGAAATCTCTATTCATAGCTTTGATCACTAGAGAATGTTAGTTTCTCTTTCTCAAAATCCCCATTCCAAAGAAACAGACATAACTAAGGGGCCGAGCATCTGTTTCGCCTTGTGCTATGAAGTCCAAGGCCTGGGTTCTGTTCTCCAAGTCCGATGCATTTCCAATATTCTCCCAGTCTCCTCACAGATAATTCACACTTTACTTTGAGAGACTTCAAAGTTCAATCTAAATGGCTTACTAGGAGGAGTGAGCTGTTAGAATCAGAGGAGAAAAGAAATGAGATGACTGGAGGTTCTTGCAGCTAGGAAAATGTATCAAAGTATAACTTAATGGGTAAAAGATGATGCTGTATATAGAGGCAGATAGGAAAAACTGAAGCTGAAATGTTTAATTATGAAGACCAAAAAAGAGAAAGTGCTAGAGAAAAGAATCTGAGTCATAGCTTCTG
Source organism: Pygoscelis adeliae (assembly GCF_000699105.1). Classification (NCBI taxonomy): domain Eukaryota; kingdom Metazoa; phylum Chordata; class Aves; order Sphenisciformes; family Spheniscidae; genus Pygoscelis; species Pygoscelis adeliae. Next base: position 703,581 of record NW_008825262.1, read on the forward strand.
AACTAACTTACTTCTAACCAGCCTGCACAGAGAATACTGTAAACCCACAGGCCCTGCATCAGCCTCTCCATACTGCCTTAAGGCCAAGTCAGTGAACCTGTGCTAATCTTAATCAGCTGTAGATCTTCTTAACATGCAGTGAACCTACTGATCTCATTTGCCTGGGTGTGCTGGTTTTTCCCCCCTCATCTGAATAGCCTTCTGTGTTTACACATGGCTTTCATTTGAGCATCGGTAAAGTACTGATTGGGTCAAGTAACACAGCTGCCTGGGTGGGCTGAGAGGCAGTGAATCATACATTTAGGAGAAAGCTGGAGTGTATCTCTTCTGAAAGGAAGCACAAACACCTCCTGGCCTTACACACAGCGTTTCTTCCAGTGTTACATTTGCATTTTTATTTCTAATTTCCCATTAGCTGGTCTGCAAAGCCATTACAGCCTTGAATATTGAAATAGAATTCCGACTTTAAGCCAGTGCAAAGTGATCCTCAAAGTGCAGTTGGGTACATTAGGAATGCCTCCTCCCTGCATTAACAGCTTTTGCACGCAAAACATGGTGTTTTAAGTAAGATCAGTGACTGTCAGCACAAGACCCCTTATTTACACCCTAATTACCAAGTAGGAAGAATTGCACTGCCCTTGTCACACCGTGCAGATTTTGTCACTTTCAGTATTTAAATAAGAAAGCTAGTAATGCTTTAGAGAGTTTGAATGTTCATTCAGTCTCCCTTCAAGAGCTCCTGCTGAGTCCACTGGAGACCCAGATGCTCAGTGGTTGCAAATCAGTTGCAGAGAGCTGTTGTACCTCAGGAAACTGAGACAGGTGACTGCTCTGACACAGCTGAACACTATACCAGCAAGAAGTGGTGTTGCTCCACTTTGGAAAGATACTACTGATTTTGAAGTGAAAGGATTTTTATTCCAGAATGAAGCATCATTCCCCTAACAGTTAATTCTGGAAGTCTTGAGACTCCAATAAATAATGCTACAAGAATGAGAACGGTTACATGGCTGAGTTGTTGAGAAGTGTGTTTCTCTCCCTTTCAGATAAGTGTCACCCAGAGATTTCAGAGTCATCTGATAAGCGTGGCACAAGCCTACTCAGAACATGGATCCATACAAATGTATGTCTCTGCTTTTCCCCTTGTTTCCCTTGGACTCCTCAACCAAAAGTGACCCAAATTAGAGACCAGCTTTTTTATTTTTTCCATTTGTTAGGCTGTCCTTTGTGTACTAGGTCAATGTGATAAGAATCCTAATATTCCTGAATACATACAACAAACCTTGCCTTAAAGTTAAAGCTTTGGCTTAACTAATTTGGTCTTCCTGATTTATGAATGTTTATTTGCACCAGCATCCCAGACAGGACCAGGACATCCTTTGTTCACTAAAAAGCAAAGGACACTAGTTTCACCATCATAAAAATGTTTACAGGAATATATGTAAATTTATCAGATGGGAGTATTTCAATTAATTCCAGTTAGCACAAGTAGGTGCACAAAATTTATGGTATTCCCACTTTTTTCAAGGCAGAAACAGCTCTTAAAGACATCTTATGATATTCTGGTCTTGTGTTACCCTTCATCAGAATGGACATTCACCACCCACCTGGGAAGAATCCGAGACATGGTGATATTAGGGACTTGTTTCCTTTGTTGTTTTTTTCTGGGACTCACAGTGACATGGGGCTGTTTGGCCCAGTCACCACACAGGAACCTGTGCAAACTCACAGCATGATGCTCTCCGTTATCTCTGGCTTGCACAAACAACTCCTGGGCTGACCTTTCAGAAAGAATCAACCCATGACAAGCAAGAATGACATAACTAATCTAATCCTCTGGAAACAATATTTGCTTGGCTTGAGCTCCCCGGGCAGTTTTGATATGATGCGGGGGGAAGGGTGGAGATGTGGAGGGGAGGGAAGAGAGCTGTCAAGTAAAGAACAGTACAATCTCCTCCTAGGGGCAAACTTTTCCTATCAAGGCAGCAGAACAATGAACCCCAAGAAGAAAAAGTACTCAGTCCATTTTCATTTCTTTTACTTCTTTCCTTTCTTAAAACCAAAATAAATGGCAGGACAAAAGCTACATTTCTGCAAAATTAAGATGCAGACAGAGTAGGGAGGATTTTGCATGCCCTCATAGGATAATTCTTTGCACAGTTTAAGCTCAACAGCTAGAAACAACTTTGAATTAGGAGCTCCTCCAGACAGCAAGACGGAGCAGGAACCTAACACTGATGCTCCATGTGACTCCTTTACAGGGTATCTCTCTTTACCTACATCTCTTGCCTTATTTTCTCTACTAGTTAAGTGCAAGAATTAGGAGGGGTCCCAAACCCAGTCAAGAAAACATTTGTACCATTGAAGTCACTGAGAAACCTGGTGTCTGTGGAGTCAGAACTTCACCCAAGGAGCTATATGGACTCTGTGCCCTGGCTTGAACAGCAATTTCTCCATCTAGCCCAGAAAGAGAGAATAAACAGGCCTGGTTCTCTGGAGAGAGAGACCAGCCAGATGCTTCTATTTCAAGTAAAACCAGACTGTAAAGACAAGAGAGAAAAAGGCAGAGCAAAGAAAACTATCCCCAAGCCACAGAAAAAGGGGCTCAAACTTCTACCAGCAGCGAATAAAGGTAGATAAAAGTCGCAGCCAGGCTGAATTTGGCAGCCCAGAGCACTCCCTTTCAGCCACTGCAGCAGGGCATATTGTCTGCCAAGAATCTAACTGTGCAGAGAACCAGCTCCTGCAAAGGCTGTTTTTCCCTGTGCTGGGCCATATGCTTTGTGTAGAAAGATAGATCCTTCTGCTGTAGCTGTTGTGTTGGGAGCTGTAAACCCCAGTGGGCTGAGCCTTGCACAGGTTCTGGGGAACAGCCTGCAAACTGTCCCTTCCCTCTTTCAGGAGAAATGTTCTTAAAAAGGAAATGACTTAGCTTCTCCTCTGATAAGCAGTGTCCCCTTCCCTTAAGAGTCCTTTGATTTTTTTTTTTTTTTTTAACCATGAGACTCCAAGGGGCAACTTGTTCCTGTTAAGGCACAAAGCACTTAATATCAAAACACGCACAACAGTTGAACTGGTATCTGCAGAGATCTCCCTATAGAGACTGACAGACCCAGAGATGGCATCAGGCCAATCAAAATAAAAAGTTTTAATCAAAATTCAACTTTTGAAAACTTCTAAGCTGGAGCCACAGTCACTTTGCTAGGAACAAAATCTTTGTTTGGGTTTCTTGTCTGGTTAATTGCATAAATAATAATGTTGAAAAGCTGCATTTCCTCCAGTAAATACTGCAGCTCAGAGCCTGATTTGTGTGGCTGCACCATACATGTTCCATCCTTACTTCCAGACACATTGGCACAAACCCATCAGCTATACAAATGGCTTAACTGACATACCCTAAAGCCCATGTCCACAGCAGACCACTATCCGCTCTTGCAGGCAGAGCCTGTCAGGACCTCTTGCTATTTATATATATCATCCCCTCGATGGACTTTGTAAGAGGCACAGGGAAAACAGGATTTTTTTTTTTTTCTTCCCTCCCAGGGCAAAGTCTCTTTTAACATTGATAAATATTTAATCAATGCTAAATGCAAAGGCAAAATAAACAAACAATCTCTGGCCACTGAATAGTGCCAGAATTCAGAAGAGAAAAGCTGAGGCAGTAGCACAGAGTCACAGACAAGGAGGACAGATAGTAATCACAGAGGAAAAGCTTCCTCTGTTTTCCAGTCAGTATCTGTTTGCTTACAAAGCTGTGCTTTGATTATCGTGGGATACAGATAGCCACCAAGATCAGCTTGCTTGTAGCAAGAAACTGGAGATGTGGGGTGAACCACAGCAGACAGATGAGACCTGGTTAGACAGCAATGGGAAAAAGCATTACATGGAAGCAACTTCCTGAACAGGCTCAATCTGGTACTCCACAGTTTAACACAACTGTTAAAGTCTCATTTACTTGACTGAATCAGCAAGAGACAATGTTTTCTGGTTACAGCTGTGACTTGGGCCCTTATTTTTAGCTTTGTGCACATCAGAGAATATGTTGTCTTTATTCAAAGGGGATGACAACACCAAGACAGAACTCTTCTGGTCCACCATTACCTCTTTTTCATGGCTTTTAGGAGGACACCTAGCTTTTTGCTGCCTTTTTTCATCTATAATGCTTCTTATTCTTTTTAAATATGGCATACATTACCTGACTCTACACAATCACATCTTGCACGAGGGGCTTTGACATGCTTCAAATGGAACTTTATGAAAAGCTTTCCCCTGTTGTACTACCATTTTTATATGATTTTTTTTTTTTTTACATGGTCTATCTGAGCTGGGACAGCTCTAGCTTAAGTCAGCTCCTCATGATTTAAAGTAGTACATTGCTAAGTAGATAGTGTCTTAAAAGGCTTGGAAGCAGTTGGATGGAATAGAGGGAATAAAACTGCTCAAATCTTGGAGCTAGGCACAGTGTAAAGAGGCTACCTCATACACTACAGTGAAGTAGCTGGACAAAGATACAAAGGTGGATGAAGAATAAAAGGACCTTCCTTATGATTTGTAAAGATTCCTGCCACAGCGAAGCACTTCAGCATTACAGCCAAGTGGTAAAAGCTTCTTCCTACCCCTTATCATCATCTTTAGGACTAAGTTATTTCCATTAGTGCTGAGAAAGAATAATAAGCTAACACGATAGTATGTAATGCAGGAAAGCGTCAGCCCAGGAGAATCAAGTGAAGCCTAGCACCTCATCTTGTCTCACTTATCACCACATGCATCCCCTGTCTCACGCTCTCCTCCTCCCTACCTCCCTTCCTTTCCACTGTCAGCCTCTTGTGCAATTGTAAGCAGAGGACAAGTATCCTGCAGGGCTCAGCACCAGACAACTCCTTTGTGGTACCTGCAGCCAAATTAACTCAAGGCTGTAAGTTTGGGGACTGAGATCATCTGGTCATTCTTGCAGGAATGGGTGCTCCCAAAGTCTTCTATAGGACAATGCATGTGTGTAACCCACATGAGTAACGTACAGATCTTTCTCACCAGCTAATAACATCAAAACACACACCATTTCCAACTCAGTCTCTCAGTTCACAGACGAACTCAAGATTTAAGTGCTGGAAGTTCCCTAACCAAATCCTCCTAAAGACAAGAGTTTGAGGAAACTGAAGTTTTTACACTTGGACATGCAGTTACAGGCATAGAGATGGTACTACCAGGTCATGTGGGATGGGGACATGGCCATGGTAGAAAAGGATCTATAGCTCAGCATCACAAGGAAGAGAGTAAACACAATCATGAGGATGTGTGCAAGGCGAAGCTAACTGTATAAAGTGCTCCCTCAATGAGCGGCATTTGGGTTTTTCTTTGCCTAGGAGCTTATTTACTTAACCTCTCCTTCCCCTTCTTAGTTTCTGATCTAACACCAAGAACCTGCTCTGCAATCTGAAGGGGCAATAACTGTTTTTAGCTGTTTCCTACCAAATAGTCACAGAAGAGGATAGCATTCAGCAGCCAACTCCTTCAAAAGGCATAAGTAATGGCAATCAGCTAACAATGAGCTGGGACAGAGCTAAATATTTTTGAGAAACATGAAGTTAAGTGGGCCACTGAACTGCTTTGCTCCTCAAAGAGAGAAGCTGCTTTTCAGATAACAAGCCTTCGGAAGAATCTGTCTGTGCAGAAGACCTCATCATAGGCCTGTCTTTTTTTGGACTCTGAAGCTTCTGAAAATAATCTTTTTCAGAGCTGCTTTCATCTGAAAGCCTTTCTCAGTAGGTGCCTGGAACTGCCAGTTGCCCATGTTATGGTCCACCAGACATACTTGTCTAATATGACACAGAGGCAGCAGCAGAGCTGATGGGGTCAGATCCATGGCCAAGGAGTACAGAATCCTCTGTGTACCATCCCTGTCACCAAGGGTGATGAGTTTGAATGGCCCTCATACTTATTAGTCTCTTCTTTTATAAATGCCTTCAGCATGAGCTGTCTGTCCCCATCAGGATAGGGTGGCTAGTATTTTTTTAGTACAATCTTGGCTGCTCACTCTTTTCATTCAAAACAAACCATCAATAAAAATTCTCTGGTGATAACCAAAACAGACACTGGGAGATTGAATCAACCAAGAAAATAACCCATTCCAAGAAATAAAAGTCACAAACAGCATGTGTCCTTCAGAGTGACAGTGGGAACACGGCTGAGACTATCCTTGAAAAAACTTCTTTCCTGCACACATTCCTACCTAGAATTATCTCCACTTTCACCCATTAGCAGGAAAACATGCAAGATTAATTTCTGTCAAGATCAGAAGATGAACTTTGTTCACGACCCTCACAATTGGTGGGGAATCTCCATTGCATCAGAGAAGAGATAGAAGCAACAGTGAGATTATGATGGAGTTAAATGCTAATTAGAGTTTTAAATGCAATTAAAGCTTAGGGGGGATTAGAAGAGGCACACACAAGATCTGTACACTGTGATAAAACATTCTCTTGCTTTTTTTGACTCAATGTAGGAAAGTTAAATACAAAAACCTTTTAAAGGATAAATAATGTTATAAATTACCTGACCCGAGAATCTCAGAACTGCACTGAAACCCTGATTTTTCAGCTTCTGACCAGAGCGTAATGAGATAGGAAGATGAAATGGGAAGGGAAGACAGATTCTGGGGTTCAGACTGCTGTTAGCTCTTCCTGCAAGACCTCCTGTCTTTCTGGTCTAAATCACATTCACCAGCTTCTTTGCTATTCCTTTGCAGCCACATGTTGAATATGTAATACACACAAAGAATGTTTGTTATCATTTTAAGTTACTAACTACAAAGGAAATAGCCTTGAAAGAAAATAAAGTTTTTTAGACTGAAATAGAACCTTTCAGAAGAGTCCCATTACCATGAATTCGGGCAGCTTTTTATGGGAGTGTTGCTTACTAGCTGTTGAGCTACATGGGAAACATGCATATAGCATGTGCCTTGAAAAGCCAGTATATAAATTCCCTCTCCCTTTCTGGAAGCAACTCCCAAATGTCCCTTTCATGTCATAGCCAGGACAGTGGGACATATTGTACAGAGCTGTCCATTTTTGGACATGCTGGGCTGGGTGAGAGTCAATTCTTTCTTGTGAGGGATAATTAACTGAGTGACCTAGTTCATGAATCATTCCCTTATTCCAGCTGCATGAATTGCATCCAGCTGGCTGACCTTGATTGGCAGATGATTTTTGAAGATAAGCAAAGAAACCCAACCTTTTAATTTTACCTTTTTTTTTTTACCAGTGGGTGCTTGTGATAACAAGCATACTAACAGTGATATGCAGACACATAAAAGTCCATTGCTGAGTTGGTTGGAGAAGTTTCAAAAGCACAATAGGCAATACCAACATTTAATTGGAAGGCATTTTATTTTTTCCCCCATCATAATGCTTAACTCAGGTGTGTAAATTCTGAACTTTGGTGCCTCATATAGTCTGTAAGAGAGATGCAAGCTTGTCCGAAGAAGTGCTTTCTCCTCTCCATCAATTACATACAGAGCCTAAATCCTACCTAGAAAATAATCCCTGCATTATATGAAAGCCCACATGACAGTCGGGCATGCATCCAGCTAAGCAAATTAGCATACCTTAAGTAAACCTCAGTACCTGTCTATGTGCACCCCGCTAGTCCATGGCAAAGGAGAAATAATTGAGCTTAACTTAAACCTTTCTTCTCATAAGCTAAATTCAGTCAGATTTGCTTGTGTTTGTCCAAGGTTACAACCCATAAAATCACTGCATCTCATCTGACACAGTTACTCATTAAGTGGCAATAACTTGATCACATACCTGCAGCCTTAACTCTTACATCTTTGTTATTGTTCAATCCAGCATAAACAAAACCTACAAAAGGAAAAAATTGTTGTTGTTAGTAGTCATGAGAAGAAAGAGTCAAGAGTTGGCAGTTTGCTGAGCTGTAGAATTAAAAAGCAAGACTCCATGAACTGCTCCCTTTTTTTTGTTTCCCAAGGAAAAAAAAAAAATCATTAATTCTGCAAGAGTCATGAGTTAATTGCAGATAAACTGATAGAGTTTGCACAGGAACTGGAGTTCAAGATTAATTAAATTTGAGTCATCTGGCTGAATAAATTAAATCTGTTGTTGCATTTCTGCGGATGTGAGGGTGCAAAGCATTTAACATCCCCTTCTACAGGAACCCCTAAAACCCACCACACTGTGCACAGCAGCTGCTGAACATGTGATCTGCTGAACACCTGGAGCACAGACACTCAAGGAATAGAAGCTGCTGTAATACTTAAGTAGCCAGCACCTTGTTAGAGAGAAATCTCCTAGGCCCTGTGTCCTGCCTGGCCACATGGCAATCCCATCCAGGGGCACCCTCATCACCTGATCTGACACCTTATCTCAATGGCTGTTTCACAGAAGTTTAGAAAGTGCAGGGCAGGCCTGCCCTTTGGCCAAGAAAAGCCTTCATTTGGGGCTATCCCAGGTTCTGCTGTTTGTGTTTTTATTTCACCAGGTGAAGGTAGAGGATGTTATGAGCAAGGCTTGTATACAAACAAGCCAGTGTTTCAAGTGAAAGTTGGAAATCATACTGAGTGTTTGCCCACAACTCCAGCCAGCTGCAGAGCAGATCAGAAAGTGGTCCTGACAGGTGGACTTTACTGAAAGGAGCTGAGAGGACACAGTTATGAGGAAAGAAGACTAATGGAGAGATGGAGAAGATGTGTTGTAAAATAACAGCTGGAACAACAGATCTGAGCTCTGGAGAGCCATGCCTAGCAGTCAGGGCTTCTGGCCTGATAGAAAAAAAGATGTGAAAATCCGGAATAGAAACAAAAGGGCAGTTTTCCTTTCCTCAACATCACACTCTTGCCAGTAGAAGAAAGGATTGGAAAAGGGACAGAATCAGCCACGTCTATCTCATTGACATATTCATAAATATGGAATCACATCCCAACTCAGTCTTCATTTTGCTATGATAAGAAAACCACACATTTCAGTCCCTGATTTTAAGACACAGCCTATTTCCCTCCACCTCGCTTGCTTTCACTGTGCCTGCCATGGAGTCAAAGCTGACTGAAGGCAGATGCTGCTAGCGAGGCACAGCTCTTAGCCTGCTGCAATGGTTGGCAAACTGAAGTGCTACGAATGTTTCCTCTCAAATAAAATCAAAGCTTTTACATAATTTACATAAGAGGTAAGTGCCTTTCTTTGCCAGTGATGCAGAACTGAAGTGGCTCCTTACACACCATATTTCTTTATTTAGGTATGGAGAGAACAAACATCTTATTACAACATAACAAGTTTATAACCTTTGTTTAAAAAAAGCCTCTCTGGAAGGAAGCAGGTTTCCGAGATGTCTGTGATTTCATTTGTGTGTGCATGTGTTTCTGCCTGTATGGGCAGGTAGTTAACATCTCTGCCAAATACACACCACCAAGCAGTGCCAACAAGCATGAGTCTGGCAAGTTCACTCTACAGTTACCCTCTCTGATCTCTTCTTCCTTTCCTCCCACCTCCCTTCTGAGCAACAGGCTCCAAATAAGAGAATAAACGTGCACACAAACAAGGCATCAACAAGATACAGCCGTTACAAGATTTCAATATGGAACAACAGTATGTAAAAATTCAATAATAGAGCTGTCAAACCCACTTTGTATATCCAAATGGTGTTCTGAACAAATGCTTTTAATCTTTAAAGGTCATGTTGAAAGTAG
>NW_008825262.1:713297-715451 GCF_000699105.1 Pygoscelis adeliae
TTCTGACACATCACACCACCTCAAACCTTCTGGAGACATTTGCTATGCCGTGGTTAAGCTGAATACTTGGTATGGAATGGGGATAGTGACTTGTTTTGATTTTAGTTTAAATATTTAGACACAATTTGCATCTAATTAACATGCTTATCAGTTTGTTACAAAACACATACACAGAGCCTATAGTAGCTTTGTTAAAATGTCATATCCAAGACAATACTGGTATGCTGTGACAGCTTACCTCCTCTCATCTTAAAATTAGCAACAATTCTGCTCAAGAAGGATGTTTTTACCTGATGTGCAAATAATCATCCCTGTCTCTGAGGAAAAAAGAAGAGTTCCTTGAAAAATCCTCAAAGGGACCAAAATGCTGAGATGGAGACTCAAACATCCTAAGACAAGTTCACACCAAAAAAGTGTTGGATAACATAAGCACGCTGATAAACACTGCTAACAGATACACAGATTTAAAACGTTTTGCCAGTGTAGCCTATAACATTTCCACACATCAAGTGGTCCATACCAGAAAAGTGTATTACACTAGTGTCATTGCCAGACAGAAGAGCCTCCAAACAAAAGCTCACCCAAGCGTTGCTTCCGGTCTAGCAACCAGGTATCCCAGCATATGAGCTGAGCTGTGCACAGGTAGAAGTTCTGCACAGTAACTGGCAATTACAGATCATCATGGCAAGTCTAGTATGAAAAAATCCAATTATCTTAATCCTCCTGGAACCACTGTACCTGGACAAGAATGTAATCCTCCCAGACATACAGAAGTAAAGGAATTCAGCATCTCCTGATTATCATGTCAGAACCTACTCTTTTTTTTTCCTTGCTTCTGCCCCCAAAATGCCCCCCCCCCAAACACATACATGCAAATGAAGAAGGAACATACTTCAGATGAACTTAACATCAAGCCCAGAACTAGGGGGGGGGGGGGTGGAAACTGTGTGTGTCAATAAAAAACCCAGTATAAATAGCATCAAAAGTACCTGACTGTGTTGATAATACATTCTGTATGCCTCTGATTGCACTGTGTGAAGCCAGCGCCAGTCTTTTGCACCTGCTCAGAATAACTTGCTCATACTAAATACAAAAGGATGGAAGAGCTGAAACTAAGTCTTCTGGGAGTCTCATCTGCTTTTTAGCTCATCTTTCTCTTCAGTTATCCATCATTCTCTCTGGCCCTACTCATCTGTGCAGTTGCTTCAGATGCGAAGTGGGCTGGCTAGGGAAATTGAACAAAAATCGATCTACACATTTCAAACAGCAGGAGACAATTGGACTTATCTTCAAAACTATATTTAAGGCTTGAAAAGGAAAAAAGAATATGTACAAAAGACCTATGGACAGAAAAAAAAAGATTATTAAAAAGCATCCATTGAAGTGTGTCTAAATCAGAGAACAATCTCTTAAGCATCAGGAAGAGAGTAGAGGCCATGGTTCATCCCAGATACAAAACATTCTCACTCCCTGGCTCTCACAAAGGGCCTGAGAAGTAATACGGCATTTTCTCAGTTTGGAGAATGGTTTCCAACACAATACACTTCTATAATAGATCAAAGATGTAAAGCTAATCAGATAAGACATATTCATAGAAGTCAAACCTGAGAAGTTGCCACCTTGACAGACTTTTCTATTGATAATTTCTTGACCTCTTTTCTTGCAGAGGATTTTACTCACATTCACTTTCAACAGACCACGCTCTTGTTCCTAAGCATTTCACTTAGCTCCTGTATGGCTTTAGTGAGAACAAAAAAGTGGTGTGGGGATAAGCTTTGTTATGAAGCTGAAATCACTAGTCTGGGGGACAGTAAAGGGCACAAAGCAGCTTTTGCAAGATTTATGCAGGGAGTTATTTTTCTGAGTTTTATTCTTTTAAAAGGACCTATCTTCCTTCAGGTGAATGTTAATAAATCATATAAAAAAAGGAATCGGTGCTCAGGAGTTTGTAGACTGGGATTATATTAATCATAGAATCATTAAGGTTGGAAGAGACCTCTAAGACCATCGAGTCCAATCGTCAACCCAACACCACCATGCCTACTAAACCAAGTCTCTAAGCGCCTCATCTACACGTTTTTTAAATACTTCCAGGGATGGGGACTCAACCACTTCCCTGGGCAGCCTGTTCCAATGTTTAACCACTCCTTCAGT
>NW_008825262.1:716397-720164 GCF_000699105.1 Pygoscelis adeliae
CGACCAGGGACCTGTTTCCATTCCCCCCCATCACTTAGGTCCCCTCCTTCTGCCTGGTGGCAAGAGGGCAGGGGATCCTCTGCTTCTTGTGGATCCTCCATCTGCTGCCTTTGCCTCAGATGGTAGAGTGCGGCTCCACCAATCTATCTCCCTCTCACACTCCCAGATACTCCTTAACCTTTCCACTTCCTCCTTCAGCTCTGCCACCAGGCTGAGCAGATCATCCACCTGGTCACACCCCACACAGGTGTTGTCTCTGCTGCCCTCTGGTACAAGTGACAGGCTCAGGCACTCCCTACAGCCAGCAACCTGGACAGCTGCCTGCTTGCGTGAGGGCTCCGTCTGAGTCACCACATTCCTTCTGGCAATGGCTTTCGGCTGAGTGGAAACCACAGCTGGGTCCTCTTCCAGGAGGGCAACAACTACTAGTTAAGTGGGCCTCTAGAGCCAGGAGGTATAATATATATAACCAATATATGTAGTATATATAATCAATATATACTCAGGATATCTTCATGGAGCAAGATCCACAGCTAGCATAAATCAGCACAGCTCTGTAGAAAGCCTATTCCAATATAGCTTGTTATTCTAGCTGCTATAAAAGATCCACTCCAGAGGAGGATCCGGCCAAATCTGGTCTCATGTTGACTTTGTGAGCTACCTAGAAATCCTCCTCTGATTTGACAAGCAGCTGGAGAGGGAGGTGTTTCACCTTGATGGAGAAGCAGGGGGGAGCAAGTCCAGAAAGCGTGGATGGAATCACGTCCCAAAGCAGGACCTGCTAGAAACACAGATGATGCATTAGGAGGAGGTATCAGGTGCCATCAGTCCTGAAGGACAAGGTTGATACTAACATTGACACCAGCAAAACACATCCCATTTATTTTGTACACAGTGCAGCCAGCCTGTGAGCAGCCTCACTCCAAACAGGAGTGAGCAGTGAAAGAAGTGGGAGGGAGCACTGCAAAACTTTTTCTTGATGCAAAGTCCTGACAGCAGAGAATAAGGTCCAAGTCGGAAGCATTTAGTCACAGTTATTTCATCTCCTTAGGATGGGATCAAAGCCCTTTAGAAGGTGGATCATTCCAGATATAACAGAAACTGCATGATTCTTACAGCTCCATTTAGAGCACAGCAAACCTAGGTTGCTCACATCACCCTGATGAAGACTAGATGACTTTTTGGCCTAACCACGGTGCAAAACTTCAAGGAAGTATGCTTGACATTGGAAGTTGCTCAAACAGGCATTATCCAGTATCTGGATTTTTTTTTTTTTTTTGGTCCTTTGAATTAAAGATTCTTATACCAAGTGCGTGCCACTGAGCACGAAGTGCAAGAAAAGAGCAGATGCCTCAGCAGCTAAAGCTGCGGTGGTGTCAGTGCTGATATTGTCTCAAGAAGTCTGGAGACAGTCAGTTCTTTGTCACATCACAAGTACCAGAGCAATACACATTAGGAATGTAAAGCCCATACCTTACCTTGGGTTGCCTGACTGTGATATTTAATTTCAAATTTTTTGGTGCTTTTCATTTTGGTTCAATGAGCTTAACTCACTTTTAATGGCATAGTTAATTGCCTAATTGTGAAAATGACTGCATCTATCTATTAAGCAACATCCTTTATGGGAAAAAAAATGTTTGTCAGAATGAATGCCCCTACACTTCACAGAGCAGGTGCTAATTTGTTTTGTGTGAATAGGTAGATAGCTCCTTAAGTATCTGGGTATGCATTAGTATCTCACACTTTTATATTACTGTTAACTTTCTGAGTGTTGAAGATGACAGATGTTCATTAGTCAAGGCATATATAGTCCTCCCCTCCCTTGGAATATTGGCTTGCCTCATGTATGTTAATTAGACTCTCCTTGCAACACTTCTGCAGAGTAGGGCAGAGTTTTATCCTCATTTTATAGACCAGAAACAAAGGCACTAGGAAGTTAAATCATTCACATGAGATCCCACAGGAGGCCTGTGGCAGAACACTAGACCTTCACAAACTGAGCACTGGTCTGACTGACTAGCATAGCCTTCCTTTGGGAATCACGTCCAAAGTATGCTAGTACTGAGAGTAATAAATCTTGATCTCTGCAAGGGAAGGACATGAGCACTGAAGTTTGCTCTCTGATACCACAGTCTCCATCTCTGGCTACCCCCTTGATTGTTTCCTGGCCCTGTGCAGTGAGGTCCCTCCTGCCTCAGCCTCACAGACTGTTCTCCAGAGTGTTTTGCATGCCCAGTGGCATCCTCTGAGGGGGACTGACACTTTGGCCTTTACTAAAGGAACTGGAGTCCTACCTCATTTTGTTTCTGATAAGCATCCTTTAAGCAGACTATTTGCCTGTAGACATCTGAGTACTTAGCAGTGAAGCAAGAATTCAGTACAGTCTCTCCCCCATTCCAGGAAGCAGGCCATCCCCTCCTCCCCTCAGAGTTTCCACCAGAAGTACTGTAATGCCTCCCTAATTGAAAGCAACAGAAAAGGGCTTGTCAATCCTTGCTCCAAAGCTGCTAAGCCTGGAACCCATCCTAGCGGCCACAGCTAATGTAAAGTAGATGTCCTATAAATAATCAAAGGGGAAGAATCATTAGCCAGCCATCTTGTAATTATAAATTACACATTCATTTCAAGTTATCGAGAGATAATTGTGATACAAGGCCCTTTAACCATAATGAATGCACTCAGATAATGGTAACTCCTGCAGGCTCAATCCTGCCTTAGGGAAGCCTGCATTTTTCTCTTGGTACAACAAGCTTTCTGGTAAGGAGCACAAATGCAATGGGACCGACTGCAAAGCCTTCAGAGGTGTGTAGGTAGGAAATAGCTGCCTGCTCAGACCATGGGCTTACTAAGAATAACTAGCTCTTGCCCTCATGTGTACTCTGGTGCCAGACGTGACTGTCAAATGGGGAGCTGCAAGGACAAGGCCAGCCTCTAGCAGAGAACAGCTTCTGATCTCAGAACACTGAAGCAAGGTGAGGCCCTTCATCCAGCATGCTGAACTGAGCAGCATCTGGCATTTATCCAAAGTCCCCAGAGGCTGGACTCCAAGATCAAGTGGGGATTTCACCTTGCAGGCCACTAAGCTGAGCACTGAATAGCAATCCCAGCCCCCAGACTGCTGCTAAGCCACATGGCCCACATCTCATAGGTAATGCTGTGGGGCATATCCAGAGTAAGAGAGAAGCCAAATCCCATTCACAGATGATGGCGTGTGGAGAAGAGAAAGAAGCAAGGGGTCCAGGAGCCTATAAGTTCACTTTAACATCTTTTACTAATGTACTTCAGAGGCAGAAGATTACAGTCTTTCCCCATGTGAAATTCCTTTGCCTGTCTGTGCTGTACTCCTGATAGCTTCTAGTTACAGCCAGAGTGATTTATCCAGGTACAGCAGCAGCTCTTGCATCAAACTGAATCCTAGAGGGAGACTACCTAATGAAATCTAATGGAGCAGGTGAAATGAGCAGAGAACCTCTTTGTCCCATGCAGCAGCTGTCATGTTGCTATTCATTGCAGCAACCTGTCTGCAAGGCTTGCCCTAATGCTGGCAAGAGAGAAATACTACTCTTGACTTATTCTTCAACGTTCAGAGTGAGTTCTATGAAATCAGGCTAATAACAACCTGAATCCCAGCTTTACCAGGTTGGAGAAGGAGGCTGCTGCTCTGTAGCACAGCAAGTCCTAGGATTGGATAGCTCAGGCAGATCTTCAGCATCTAATCTGCCAGGAAGTTAGCCTTTCACCTCCTCCCCCCCCCCCCACCCCACCAC
>NW_008825262.1:720185-736164 GCF_000699105.1 Pygoscelis adeliae
CGAATTTTGCCTTCCCCCCCCGCCCCCCCCCCCTCCCCCCCCCCCATCTTCAATTGCACATTTCTTCCCTTTTTCTCCCAATGGAGAAGTAAAAATAGCAAGGCAGAGGCCAATCATAACACCAGGCTTTCCCAGATAATAAACAGGTCTGCTAAGTCTCAAAGCAGCAGGGATCAGCTCATCCCAGAGACATCTGGGAACTGAATGTGTAAGACAGAATTCAGCAGAGTTGTAATAGCACCACAAAGCGCTATCAGATCTCATGCAACAGGGACTCCATGAAGTAAGAACTGATTCCTACTTGTCTTACAGCTATGGCCAACATGGAAATGAAACTGCTCTTCTCCTGTCCCAGCAGTCACGAGGCAGGGGCTGGGAAGAAAGAAGAATTTGTAACAGATACCCATGCCGTACCACAGATCTTTGCAGGCTTCGCACAATGTCCCATGAAGAGAGCAGACAGCTACCAAAAGCTGCTTTCGAACTGGACTGGAGGTCAAAGTCTTAGAGCCCAGGGGCATGAGCTATGCGTATCTACCCTGGGAGCAGAACTCCCATGAAAGCCAGTCATTGCCTGCCTTTCCTCAACTGGCAGCCACCAGTTTCACTACACTCTGAGCTCAGAGTTCATACTAGCCTGCAAACAGTATAGATAGTGAAGCAGTCCGGTTAGACCACAAAGTTAAGCTCCAAGGTAATGCAATATTATAGATATAACCATTGTGTCTTATTTCTCCTCTGCATACAGCTCACAGAACTCGCCACAAAAAAGTGATAGGCAACTTCATGTTCGAATCATTTCCACTAAGACTCTTCGAGGCTGCCCCTTCACAACAGAGTGGTTGAGCGATGACAGTGTTTTAGTTTTCATCATGCTAACAAGTATTGATAATGATGCATTAAGCTAAACACACAGCCACTTTATCAGAACATAGCTATTGCTTCACAGCTCAGCATGAGCAATTTTATTACTAAAGATAGCTCTGCAATATTAGTTTCCTCATCAAGTTGAGACCCCAGATCTGACAGCATCATTTGCTAATTTCACTGCCAAGGCATGAAGTTTGCCAGCAAGGCCTCCATCAAAATTTGCATACAGTACTTTCACTTGGGAGAGATTGTAATGGCTTCATTATACATCAGCCGAGCTGGCTAGAGTATGGATGTGTAGCTGGTAGTACAGATAACTGATGTCAGAGAAGAGAGGTGAGAGCCATAAGGATCATGTGTTAGGAACAGGAGGGCACAACTGCTCACCTAATTTATTCCCTGCTGTTGCAGTGATTGCTCCTGCAAATTGGCTGTTCAAACAAAATAGGCAACTTTGTAAATGTGCTTTTGCAAGGTCTTGATGAGCTATAATTGTCTCCCCCCACCCCACCAGTCACTTCTAAGGCACCCCTTAGCAAAATACCCCAGCCCCTCAACTCAGGGTCCTGTTTTCTCAGGGTGCATTGGCACATCAGACTATATTTTACCATAACTGACTGCAGCAGCAGCTGAAAGTGCAGTCCAGCATATTTCAGTGCCAAGGTCTTAGAATAAGTACAAGGACAAAAAGTCAAAAAATGAACCCTTAACGGCTTTTGGGCTGGAACTTCTAACTAAAAGTTTCAAGGGTGACAAAATTTTGCTGTTGCTGGGCTAATAACAGCCAATCATGGCAGCACAGGCTGACAGCTACTGTGAGAGCTACACAGTCCATAGCCAACTAGTCAGTTCTTCGTGGATGCAGTACAAATCTTTGAGCTGAGCTAAGGACATGGGGCAGACGATGTTGGGTCACAGAGCTCGGATCTCTGTTTTCCTCACATTGCACATAAAGCCACATCCATTGCTGAGACTGACCTTGTGGTAAGGATGGCCCTTTGGCTAGAACAGAAGCTGAGGCTCTCTGGCTCTGGTTAATATGACCAGGTCTAGAGTAGTGCCTTTAAGCCACAGGTAAGCCTAGGGCTGGGCATAAACCAGCAGCTCAGAAAGGGAAGACTCCAGATCTTATTGCCCCCAGTCCCTTGTTATTCCAGCTCCTGATCCTGCCCATCTCACCACCATGTCCCCCCCCATAAAGCAATGACTGAACACTCCTTAGCAACAAACTGACTGGAGGCTTTTTGAGTTGCAAATGAAGAGGTACTAGAATATTGCTTTATTGCTGGCCTACCCCAGAGCACATACACATAATAGAAAAAAAATGGAAAGGAAGCACCTTTCCTCTTCTGCCCCAGTCCGGCTCAAGTACCCTCTATGCTAACAAACACCCACTGCTTAGCCCTACTCTCGTTCTCTGACATCCCAGTAACCCTTCTGTGCAGCAAACCCCCACAGGGACATGAGGATGCCACCAAGGGAACTGAGGGACCTTGTATTTGTTTAATGAACTGAACAATCCATATCACTGGATTAAACAGTCCCTTTTCATGTTAAGCAGCTTCCCCCATGCACTGCCCTTTGCCTGACTGCACTTTATTCATTGGTCTGTTTTTAAAAACATTCTGCAGACCAGACTTAATTTATGAACAGAATCCACCATCTACTTGATTCCTTGTTTTTTGCCTTTAAAAGCTCCTTACTATGACAGCCCAGCTAGCAGATTTACAGGAGCACTTAGTGTTGCTGCACATATTACACACATACTTACACTGCATTTCCACCTTGCTTCCCTGCCTACTGCTGGAGATGGAGTTTTGCTCCTTCTTTTACAGCTACTGCTATTCCCCTTCTAGCCTGTCCTGTCAGTGCTCGACAAAGTGATCTCAAACCCTCTCACAATCTGAAGGATTTAGCATATCTTAATGGGTGCGATGTTACTATTCATCTCAACCTATTGAGGGAATAGCTAGATAGATGTACTAGCAGAGAAAACATAGAAACAAAGACCATAGAAGAAATGCAGCTTCCCTTCTATTGGAAAGGATGTGAACACAGTGGTGACAGGGAGGGCGGGCAGGGGCTTGTAGTACATGTAACTATAATGCTATTTGCTTGCAGCTCAGACCCACAATAAAAATAAACCCTTCTATTCACAGGCCCAGCTGAGTCAAACCAGTAGCATCCACATCTGACTAGAGTTAATCTCAGGGCTATTCTGAGAAGTGTAACCCCAAAGCACTCACACTGGTGACAAAGGCTGGAGGGAAGCAGCAAGAATCAGCCTTTTGTGTAGACTTCCCTTAGCACAGCAATGGGTTGTGTCACCACTCTGCAGGCAGCTCAGTGAAGGAGCAGGTGAAGCCAGTTAAACTGGCAGAATCTCTCCAAATCCTGTAGTCCAGCCCTTGCTTAGCTCCCTGCTGCCACCTTATTTTCACAGCAGAAGTGGTTTATGTATAGCTACTATGCTTGTGTCTTATGTAAGGCTGCATCCCAAACAAGAGAGTCCTTCTTGGACCTCTGTTTGTGGGTTTCCCACCCTAGGATCTCACCTGATGAAGAATAACCTCTGGGAGATGATACGACCAGCACATGGGAGGAGCACATGAGAGCCTCTGCCACAGTGAATTCAGGGCCTTGCTCCTACAGCTCCTTCATCTCAGATAGAATTTGATAGCAAGGACTCATCAGTTGGTGTTGGAGCAAAAGAAGAGTTGAGGCTAGGGAAGGAAGTACTGTTTCATAGGTGCCTAGATACGGTAAGGCCCCTTACAGCATCCCATGTGATGAAATCTCCTTGGAGCTCTAAGATGGCAGGCATGCTTGATTAATGATATCACTATGAGTAATATCACTGGGACTGAAACAGGCTGTACACTCCAAGCCTCAGAGCAACGTCCTAGGCATGAGCATCCAGCAGAATCCATGGTGACACAGGCTGAACTAAAGTTACATTTATAGTCAAGTTTTTAAGAAAATATACTCATGTTCCACAGCCCCACACTGCCAGTTTCCTCAATTGGACAGAGAGAGAGAAGTCTGAAATTCCGTTCACACAACTTTCATGAAACAAGGCAGAGAAATGGGGCTGTATTAGTGCCCCACAGAGTAGGCTTTGCAGTGTCCACCACAGTGGACATTCCTGTAGCTCACAACCATTATTCAGCTCTGTCCTGAAGCTAGGTGTCCAGATCCAGATGCATTGTAGCAGCTGATACCCCAGAAGTGCTGACTAGAATGGAATGATAACCTCATGCCTCCTACAGAATCCACTTCTGGACAGCATCTGCTCTTTTTGTAACATCACCACCCACCTGGCTGACTCATTGGGCATGTGATATGCTTTAACCCCACTGCTCCCCTGCCCAGTTGCTGCTCTGTCACTTGCCCTTCTGGCAATTCAGGACTTTTCCCTGTTCAATTAGTCTACATTTTCTCCTACAGCATCCTCCACAGTTTATCACAACTATTTTGAATTCTGACCCTCTCCCTGATGTATTTGCAGCTGTTCTGCTATTCACCTGTTCTCTCTACACACTTTCCACTCCATCATCAAGGCTACTGATGAAAACATTGGCTAACATCAGCCCTGCAGAACTGATACAATACTTTATAGCAAACTCTTGATGATTGCTCTCAGGCACAAACCATTTTTGCATACCTCTACATATTTTGTTTAGACCATATTTCTAACATCAGCTCATGAAAGTGTCATGCTAAACATAAGGCACGCTGAATTCAAAAGCTGTGAATACCTGACTGTCCTCCCTAGTGCAGAAGGCCTGCTACCCCACAAGGAAGGGGACTAGATGGGTCTGACACGGTCCACTCTTGACAAACCCATGTTAGCTTTTACTTACCTCCTCTTCCTCTTTTAAAAACTTGCAAGGAGCTTGTTTGAGCAGGAAGCAGTTTTATTCCCTTTTTTCCTGTCTGTATTGTGAACTCTCAGGGCTCAGACTAGACTCCAGGGCCATTTTATGTGTAGGCACTACTGGAATATAAATAAGCACCCCAATAACAAATATGTTGGTTGGTTTGAACTTGGTACACTAGTTAGCTTGCCTGGAAAACAGCCCTCACTTTTGGAGGAAATGTGCCAATAACTGGACTTTCAAGTTGTTAAAGACTAAAAAAACCTATTCTTTAATTTAGGGCCAGTGTGACCTGGCAATTAGTCATAGGACAAGCTCCAGCTCAATTAAGACAAACAGCCCCGTGTAATGGAAATGGTAATGTGACCAACAGGAGCAACCTGAGTTATAGTCTCAATTTTCTCCATGCCTGATGGATTTGAAATAAGTTCAAAGAAGGTCAAGTGGTTGAGTTTTCATTTGCTGATCTCACACAAAGTTTTTCTATCCATTTCTCTCTCCTTATGAACTCTCTAGACTTGTCATCATTGTTCTGTCTCCCAGGGCCAAAGTCCCCCCCGAGCTGTATCTATGCTGTGAAGGAGGTCCAAAACTGAATCACAGGGAGGGTGACCTGCAAACTTTCTGAGCGCAGCCCAAGGAAGTGTCATTTCCTGTTCTCTCTACACATTATCTTCTGCCTGGTGTTTCTCAGACTTCTCTTTCACATTAATCAGCTCAGACCTGAAAAGGGAGCAAAAAGCAAAGCCCAGCCCTTGCTGATAGTCTTTGCGACTGTCCTCTGACTACCCAGCACAATGCAAAATGGACCACAAAACAGGGTCTGAGGCCATCTCAGTACACCCAAGAACGCAAGGGAGGTTTGAGATGCATCTGCCTCCTGCTCTCAAGCCTTCCTCTGTAACCTTGAGGGGTAGCCAATCACACCTTTGTCAAATGCAGGCTGGGAAAACGGCAGAGTCTCCTGTTTCATAAGAAATGTGCCCAAGCTGAAGGCTTCGTGTGCCATTCCTTGCTGGAGAACACTCACAGTTATACGCAATGCCTCTTTTCATTAATGACAGAAGGGACCAGCCAAAGCGATGTGAGAAAGCCAGCAGGAGTGCCATTCCAAAACCTCTCTCCCTGGAAGCAGCCCCTTTTTACCTCCCAGATCAATGCAGCGCCTTCAGCATTTGTGCAAAGCAACAGTGCCACCCAGCGGCTGCCAGCCCCAGCCCTCCCTCCCGCACCTCTGGGGCACATCAGTTTTATTTTCCATCTACCCCAAGTCAGGAACGGAGTAGGAATCACAGTGGCTGTCCATTGCTGCAGGGCTGAGCGTACGAGTAGTTGGGCATTAGCACAGCCAGCTGTTATTGCAATAACACCGTGTTCTCCATCAACACTTACTTTTGTTGCCTGCTCAGTATCCCTGAAGTTACACAACTGAATTTGGGGAAGCATTATAAAGCAACAATGCAAAGGGATCTCTCGCCATACATAGTAGCATGGCAAGGGCTAATTTTGCAAATGCATGTTTCAGCCATCCATATTGCACTTGCTAAGCGTCACAGGCAATTAACCCTTTTGCCAGCTTGACCTTCCCCTTGCCTTTGACATGCTCGTTGCAGCAGTTCTTGGGCAGCCCATCCCCTGCACAGCTCTCCTGCAGTAGCAAAGGTCTCCACAGCTTCTGTACAGAACTTCAGACTCCTGCTGTGGTATGGTATGGCTTATCTTTTGATTTTTTTTTTTTGCTGAACAACCTTTTCCCCAGTTTTAGATCTGAATTCTTTTGCTCCCAAGGTAGGAAATTGTGAAATTGGCCCTCTGATCTCTCACTGCCTTATTACCTCTGCTGCTAACATCAGTGAATCACAAAGCTTCATTTCTACAGAATCAACGAGTTATCTGTTTATCTAGGGTCTCAATGGCAAGCGGGTTGCAGCCCTTTAAGTCCACACACAAAGGATGCTTAACCTTAAAGGAAGTAACCACCTTCCTTCTTATTCTTTCCAGGATTCCTATAGACTGCCAAACCCTGAGGCACTGTCTTCCTCTGCACTGGGCTCACAAAAATGCCATCTTCATTTTACATAGGGCCAACCAGAATTTTGGTTATATTTTAGAGAGCATCAACCATAGCAGTATTTATTGTTTCCAGTGGAGAGAGTGCTGTCATCATTTTATACTGGGTCTGAAAAAAACTGACTGCTTCATGCTGGATCAACCAGATGCTTTCTAGGATGTTACATGAGAATTTTATGTTACTCAGCTGGGTTGTTGGTCACACAGGAAACAGATCTCAAAAAGCAATGATGGTAGCCCTTGGAGCTATTTAGGGAAAATTGGACCAGAAGATGTCTTGGTTATTTGGCACAGGATACCAGGTTGCTCCTTGACCAGACAGAACATGAAGGAGTAGCCGGACAGAAAGAAATCAAGCCAAACACAGTCTTCCTGCCACGTACAACGACACCTATTTTCCTAGAGCTCAGTTTGCATATTCTCACAACTAAGAGATTTTCATCTGTCCTCCTTTCTGATGAAGGTGCCCTTGTCCCTGGCTTTTCTTTTGCCTCTAGCTGAACGCACTGAAGGGCCTATGCAGAATTATAACATAGCCCTGGACATCCCTTCACCCCTCTTGCTGCAATACCACCACAGCTGCATACCAGCCTTGGCTTTTTAGCCTCTTTCCTGCTTGGTTTCCCACATGACAGCTATCATCTCAACCCTGTTCCAGCCTCTAGTGGCACTGAGGTTATGTTGTCTGGAAGACAACTCCAAAGGCTACCAGAAAAAAAAACTTCTCTGTAATCCCTCTCTCTCAGAGCTGAGATACCTCAATTGATAATAAATCCCCCCTCTTCTCTTTCTCTTTCAAAGGAGAGTAAACTTCAAGAGATATTTACAGCATCTACTACAGGCATCTGCCTACCTAAAATATCCAGTTAGGTAACACGTGCCCTTCTGTACAGCTTTTCAGTATGTGAAAAGGAAGCTCCAAAAGTTCCAGCTCATGCAGTTCCAGCCAGTAGAAGCTCCCACACATTCTGCTCATGTCTTATCGGTAGCCAGCAAGCATCACATCATTTAGTAGCCAGAGACATTAGGTGCTGGAGCATGTCCAGAGAAGGGCAACGAAGCTGGTGAAGGGTCTGGAGCACAAGTCTTATGAGGAGCAGCTGAGGGAACTGGGACTGTTTAGCCTGGAGAAGAGGAGGCTCAGGGGAGACCTTATCATGCTCTACAACTCCCTGAAAGGAGGCTGTAGTGAGGTGGGTGTCGGTCTCTTCTCCCAAGTAACAAGCGATAGGACAAGAGGAAACAGCCTCAAGTTGCACGAGGGGAGGTTTAGATTGGACATGAGGAAAAATTTCTTTACTGAAGGAGTGGTTAAACATTGGAACAGGCTGCCCAGGGAAGTGGTTGAGTCCCCATCCCTGGAGGTATTTAAAAGACATGTAGCTGAGGCATGTAGGGACATGGTTTAGTGGGCATGGTGGTGTTGGGTTGACAGTTGGACTCGATCTTAGAGGTCTTTTCCAACCTTAATGATTCTATCTTAGCATCATGCAATAGCTTGGAAATTCATAAGAAAACTGCTCCCCCCACATACTCCATGCAAAGCATAAGACAGCCATTTCAACTGCCCCATTTTCTTTAGCTGCAAAGCGTGTTGTCCCACAAGGCTTTAAAAATGAAAGAAATAGTTAAGTGTCCTACCCTATAGAGAGCTCTGTGCTGAATCTGGGCAGCAGCAGCCACCCTCCAAAGCAGGTAAAAGTCAACACACATGCACACACAGAGCATCCTCACTAACAGGTGAGGAGGGTTTGTGGATTGTTTTGATCTTTTGATCAAGAAAGCAATTTTCCTAATGCTTTTCAATTGCAATATAGAAATCAGCCACACATTAGACCAAGAGTCTCAGAAGCTATTAATTCTTGAGAAAAAGATAATGAATCTAATAAAATTAGGTTTTCCTGTTCCCAGAAGGCCACTGTGAGTTATATACAAGGTATAGCATAGACTGCCATGGTCCCATTTAATTGCATCATGTAGGCCTGGGGCTGACAACAAGGAATATGTCTCAGACACTTTCTTAGTAGAAAATATTTGATTTGCTCATACAACATTGTTTTTGAACTAGCCACTGAGCAAGCATTTGTAATGGTCAGGCAATCTCAAAGAAAGCACTTCACATGAGGGTCCCTGAGACTAAGATTTATCTTGGAACCAGAGTGAGCTCAACCATTTGCAGACTTGAACTTCCATCTGCCTGCTATCATGGCATTTGGAAACTAGTTAAAACTCACCAGTAGAGCTGAGCCTTGTACATGGGCATGCCTAGTGCTGACAAGCATGTGAAAAGTAATGCAGGAAGACTCCCATGCTGCAGCCCTGCTCAGAGGTACAACTAGCAGGAACACTAGCACCAAGGATCAGGTAGCAGGCAGAGATACAGAGACTTGAGCTCTCTCCAGAGCTGTGGGAGCTGTCCCAACATCACGTCCCTCCTAAGTGTTTGTCATCTCAGTTTTCTTCTCTGAAACAGGCAGGACAAGAACCAGCAAGAAGGAATCTCCTGAGACAAGCATGTGGTACAATCACATGTGACAGTTCCTGTCACTATTGGCCTCAGATTAAAGTGAATTTCATTTGTCCCCGCCCACAGGGGCTGCAAAGGTTTAAAAGACTGAGAAGTGCACTGAATTCTGCAGCTGGGAGAGACAGGAGCACTGTCAAGATGTTTAATTCTTCAAAAAAAAAATGTTTTGTCCTCAGCTCTGGCATCAAAGCTCCCTTTTGCTCTGGGGAGGAGGAGGAAAAGCCCTGTCTGAGAATTTCAATTCAGGAGCTGCTTTTTTAAAGGTTTCCTGCCAAAATCCTTCTACCTGATGGATTTTACAGTGTCACAGATGATGCTGCATACTGAGCTCCCAAGGCTTTATCTGTGAACCACTGAATATTTATTTAAAGATGAAGACATTAAAGTGCTCCACTTACAAAAAACAACTCAGTGGATGTCAGCATATGATGCTGTCTCATCTCTCCTGGAGGAGGTTCTCTCTTCTGACTTCCTCCACAGTCCTTTGTAGCCCAAGAGGTCCTTCTTTCTATTTAGATAACAAGCACTTTCTTGATGCAGGGGAAGGTTTCTATTAGCTGTTAGCTCATTCGCTGAGATTTGTAGGGTTGAATAGAAGTGACCACAGATGACAGGAGACAGGATGAAACCACTTGACTCCTGAGAAACAATATGAAATGAGTCCTTCCAACCCTTATACCCAGGGAACGAATGCTGCCAAGGTGGAGACCTGGAGGCTTATACAGCCCAGACTATGTGCTGAGCATATGAAGAAAAGGGGCTGAAATATTTCCATTTTCAAAACCTGAGAATTGAAAAGCTGAGACTTAGTTGTAATGACATTCTCCAAGATTGAGCTTCTCTGATAATAATTTTAAGAAGTTACGTGGAAAAAAAATCCTCCTAAAAATTTCATTTTCATCCAGCTGTCAGTTTTCATCCCCAAAGTTTCTTAGTAAAATGGCCTTTTGCCCGCATCACCCAGGGGTGAGAAAGCTTCTGTCTTTGCAACTTGGCTCTTTAAACACAATTAGTCCTAGACATTGTTTCCCATATGCTGCAAACAGATGCTCTAAAAGGCTCAAGAATTTGTGTTGGGGAGAAATTTTCCTTCAAGAAAAAGGACTGAACTTACTTACCTCCTTATGCTATGCAAAACACCTGTAGCAGTGCCATGTGAATGTGAAGTCCACAAGGGGTGCCCGCATGCTCTCCAGGCTCACCATGGACCACCCATTGCTGATAGTCTACAAAACAGCTGACAAGGGGGTGCTGTTAATATCAAATGGCAACCCATCTGCTAAGCTGATCCACACTGATTTCCAAGAAAAGCTGAGTCAACAAAGACTGGTGCCAAATGAAAGATTTTCCTCTTAGTAACAATATGAATGACTAACAGTCAATAATCCCAATAAAAATTGACATTCAAGTCCATAAGGGGCACTGTGCCAATAGCTGATCACTTGTGCTAATGAAGCAAGAAAGCCTTGCTGGGTGCAGACAGAAGCATGTGAGCCAGTTCAGACTGAGATGATACAACTTGAACACTCACCCAAAGTCCAGATGGAAGCAAACTTGGGGCTTCCTTTACCACTGATATTTCAAAACATGTGGGGTTTCACACACACACACCCCTTCACCCTCTGCAGCCTTCACAAGCTCAAGATACAGGTAGCAACATGAAACTTTGGCCCACACTTTACAGTTAGCTGGAGCTCATGGCCCCTTCTGGACTTGAAAATGGAAGAGCATTAAGCCAAAAGTCCAACCATGGGAGGCTCAGATGCCACAGAAACAGTAGTGCCCTGGGTTAGCTCAGCCATCATCGATAATGCAAGTAGCTCATAGAGCTGTTCCAGCCTCAGCATGTTCACACACAACCCATGGGAGACCACCCCAGTTCCCAGAGAGACCCCAAGTACAAAACTGAACAGATAGCAGCAAAGGGCTGCACCATACCCTGCTACATCTCAAAACTGAATAAGCTGTCTGTCCACTGCTAAACAAAGCTCCTCAGAGTTCAGTTACCAGCCCTCCATTACAAGCCAGCCTGCTTGCAGGTGAAGCAGAAGCCTAGGAAACACTTAATCAGCTTGCAGCTTGTAAACAGAGAAAGCAAGGGCATAACAGACAATAGTTAAGGCATTGTCAGTACCAGTTCCTTGCTCTCTAGAGTGGAACATGAACATGCAAGGGCCATGATGCAGCAAGCAGAGGGACCTGACAGAATATTTGTGAGGATTGACCATAAGTCCTTTGAGACTATGGTTGTCTTTTGGCTCAGTGTAACATTTGGTGCATCAGGGCCTTGGAATGCTCCTGCACTAAAAATAATAGCCATCATTTTCCATAAGCAGATCACTGCATCTTACTGACTCAAGAAATATAACAGTTATGGCAATGGCTCCCTTGGCTCCATTTTAACCTAGTCACTAATCTCTTTGCATCAAAGTGATGGACAGCTCAGCTCCTCACAGCAAGAACATCCTGTGATTTCTCAAAGCCTTTATTCAGGGACAGACATCAGATCTCACAGGAACTCAAAAGGCACTTTTCTGCACTGCCTTCTCTGCTGCAAGCTCACAACCACACTCCTTCCTTAGCTGTACCAGGAGATAGTGAGTTTTTCCTGCCTGCTAACACCCTGAAGTTCATGTTGAGATGCCATCCATTACAAATGGCCTACAGCCAGGAATAAAGCAGGGAACCAGAATGAAAACCCAAAGGCCTGGCACAGCCCCACGGCCCTGACTCCAGCTGTCTTTTGGTTTTAACAGCAAAGGTTTTGGAAGGGCCTGTCTCAAACCTCTGCAGGAAGCATGGCCATGCCAAGAATTTGCAAGCAGTAAAACTGGTGGAGTGGCTTCATTCCCCCAAAGGAACAGACTGGAGGCAGCTTCTATCAGGGCTACAGTGATGGAAAGAAGGTTTACACTCCAGCCTTGGCAGCCTGAAGGATCAGTTTCCCCCTGAGAATATTGCTCCTATTTGGGCTAAGGCAGCGATTGATCACTTGAGTCCTCTTCCCTACAGAAACAGTGCCTACTCCTTCTACTCTCTCTACACTGCTATCTTACCTTACTCAGGTAGAGTAAACCATGGGGCCAGCACCTAAGAGGACTGACAGCCTCCTTCTCCCCACAGAACAGCCATTTGTAACCAACTTGGTTGGCAGCAGTCCCTCTTGAATCCAGACTTTGTACCAAGCACAAGCAAGAGTTGGGAGTCTGGATCAGGTTATTCAGACCTAACCAAGGCACTCAAATGAGAGCCTGCACTACTGAACTCTGAGCATGGTCAGCTATGTAGAATAGACTGTTACACATCTAGGGCAAGAAAACAGCAAAGGAAAAAACAAATACTCATGCCTCTAACCAAAACCTGTAAGACACTCAAGCTAACTTTACAGTTTGAAGTCAGTTGTTTTTCCTCAGAGGTCTGTTAATTCCTTACATGGCATCCGTGTCAGGGAAGCCAGTAGTTATGGGATGGGAATTTGTGCCAGAGCAAAACAAATTTGATCAGAATGAGAAAACCAATGGAAAGGACAAGCAGCTGGCTTCAGTTAGGCCTTTTTAGAAGACATCTGCCAAGGGATTCAAAGGAGAATGGCAAGCTCCCTTGAGCACAGACAAGCCCAACTGGAGACGCTAGTTTGTATTTAGAGATGTGGGATTTGCCCACATGTCAGCACATGCCGAGTACAGTTTACCCCTTGCCGATGCTGCAGGCACAGAGAGCCATATCAGATGCCTCTGTGGGACAAACCCCTCATGGGAGAGGGGTACCGAGTTGGCAGCATCTCAGGTCTCCAGGAGACAGGGCTGGGAGGGATTACTGAGGTCAGCTAGACCACCATCATGCCCCCAGACTGAAGAGAAAGAGCATCTGAGATAGAAATGGAAAAAGGCACAAGGACTAGAAGTTCCTGCAGTTGCTTTTGATACCATCTGTGCTTGCCTTGGTTTCACTGGACCCGAGCACTAAATATCCTGGGATGCTGGAGATGGGGGACTCACACTTGCCACTCCTCTAACCAGGTTTTAGCATGGAAGACTCTCCTGCCCTGGGATGCCACCATGGCTGGACATGGCACTGCTGACTGCTCATTTCCACAGCTTTGTGATAGGAACATGAAGACTGGTGTGAATGGAGCATGGCTGGGGGAGTCTGGAAGCTCCAGAAAGCACAAGCAGCAGCAATAGTGCTCTGAGACTGGCAGGTGTCAGTGGCACCCTGATTAACCTGGCATGAGGATCCAGCATACATCCATGCACAGCTTCCAAGGTTACCTGCACTGGGAAACAAAGCACAACCTAAAAGCAAAGGATAGCCTACCATCTAGGCTTTATGAAGGAGGGGGATGCTGTTATCCTTCCCATACAGATAAGAAAACTGACACACTGAGTGAGGAAGTCCCCTCAATGACTTTGCCAATCAGAGCTGTGAATTAAGCCCAGGATTCCTGATCTGGCAGCCATATCTGTTTTACCTCCTCATCTAACCTGCTTCTCAGCCACAGCCAGAGCCTGCACCCCTCTGCTGCTAGCAACAACTGGTTTCCCAGGAGCCCTGGTAGCATCCAACTGGAGAATGGTGCATAACTGTCACAGATACTGTCTTCCACCTTGGACACTGATGGCCTCTTTGCAATACATTCAGACCATCTGGAAAGACATTTGTTGAAATGTTTGGGCCCAGGGCGGAGAAGAGAAAGTACAAGGCAATAAGGGCAGTGAGTGCACACTAAGCCCCTTTCCTCCTGCTGGGGGGGGACGTGGGGAGGGACAAAGGCATCAACAAAGGAAAATGACTCATTAAGAGGTATCAGGATTTATTTACCTCCAGCAGTGTAAAACAGTGCAGCGATAAGGACTGTATTGAACTTCACACTCCAGCTGGCCTCCATGGGACTCCTGAGGTTAATGCCTCCATTTAAATGGAAATTGAGTGCCGAATCATTAGCACCTGTTTGCAAAAAAGGCCCCAACAAATTATAAAGGATCTTTGTCATTACAGTACAGTTCCCAGCAAGCGTTCCAGTTACTGCATCTCAACAAGCTAGACCTCGCTGAAGGTCAGTCCCAGTCAGCAGAAGGACTGCTCTCCAACAAGCTGAACATCTCTGCATGAGTCATGTCCCCAGGAGATTTCACCTGGGCATGGAGGATACACTGTGGAGGAAGAAGCCAATTCAGAGAGATGAGGTCAGCCCCTGAGCTGGGTAGACAATAAGTCAGCCAAGAGAAATGCGTTCTATGCAAGTAGGGACAAGCCAAACTGAAAAGACTCTTGAAGGAGTTCAGTGGTGCCTAGAAGAAAAAAGCCCGAGTTGAGATTATTACACTAAAAATGTCCTTACAGCAAAAGAGACAGATGAAAAATCGATGGCTTACACAGAATGATTAAAAACCCAGCTAACTCTGATGGAGCCATGCATCTAATATTGCAGGAGAGGTGGATTCTGGCTGGCCATAAAACTGTGTCAGAGCCACTGACTGTCCCCAGACTGGATCCAACCAACACTGCTCATATTAACCCAGCCGGCAAGGCCTGATTGCAGCCTGTCAAACTCAGTGGGTCTCTGATACTTCCCATGTTGCAGCAAACAGTATAACCAAAGATATTGACCCAAAGCTTTTCTTCAAATTCTTTTGAAATAAATCTGGTTAGAAAGTAGGAGGAATCATAACCCCACGTAACACTGATACTTTGTACCAAAATAATGCAGAAATAGGTGGTTTGTTTTTCTGCTTTGACCTGGAATTCAGTAGTTGAATATGATAAAAATTCAAAATCACACAACTATAGGATGCAAGTATTTCTCACACCATACAGCCAATGGAAAATCCATTCATTAAAAACCCAGACAATTAAACATAGCAATCATTTACACATAAAGGGAGTTAATTTTACAGAGAGGAAACAAACAACTCAATACCTATTATAGCCATGTTTCATCTGTCTTTAAAAACTCCCCAAAGTCTTCAGTAGGTAGATCTGAAGAGACTGTTAAACCTTAGTGAAGTGAGGCAAAATTTTTAAGGAATTGTGCAGGGGGTTGCAAGAACCATGTTTATGACAGCAACTCACAAATCTTTTTATAAGGAATGGTATAAAAACCTAATTTGACAGTTTACTTTTAACAGCCATCTAAAATCAAGCTATTAAAGCCTTTTTCTAAAGAACACCTTAAGGACACATAATTAATAGCTAATAAGTTCAAGGAAAACATTTTTCTCAAGTACAAGCCAGAAATGTTAATAAAGCAGTGGGTCTGGGCTTCTTCTGTTTGTTAGGCCCTACTAAAACCACACTTCATCTGTTTCACCAGGTGAGAGCTTTGCCCAACATTAATCAAGTTACTCATTGCAAGCAAATGATATCCCAGAATTAGTCCTTTGTCTTTTTTTCAGCTCACTCTTAAGACCTGTGAGATTCCTGCAAACATGGTTCCTAATTAATTTTATCCCTCATAGTGAGAAATCTTTGCATATTGTTTTGGACTTCTGTTGTTTCTCACTGTTCACAAAGAGCATCTCTGCTACTCAGAGCCACGGTGGGCACTCGAGCCCTGTGATAGGGTTACTCTTTAGACAACCTAAACTTTTATTGACAAGAGCTGACACTTGAGACAATTACCAGCATGCTGGAC
>NW_008825262.1:736176-738703 GCF_000699105.1 Pygoscelis adeliae
CTAGAGCAATTTTTTCCTAGCCATCTCATGTACAAGAATGAACATCATACCTAGCCACATACACAGACCCCAAATGTGCAAACAGCTGGGAACCTTCCTGGCTTGGAAGAGAAATACAAACCAAACTTCTTAGCTCCTAGCTGGCTTACATTCATCTTGCCTGTCACCTTCCCAGCAAGTTACTGGTTTGTGGTACAAATTTCTTCCCTGAGGAGTTTACAGCTAGAGCAGTCTGAAATAGGGATGAAAGGAAAGCTTTTAACCACAGTTTACTGACCAGAAACTGAGGCATAGCTTGATTTAAGTGATTTGCCCAGGCTTGAATAGACGTCCCTGGTGGTGATACATGCTATGTACAAAGTCAGGACTGGTGCTCAGCCTCCTGCCATAGCTTCTTCACCATCTTCCCTCCTGAGCACAGGAGGCTAAGCCTTGCACCGAAGCCTGAAGATATGCCACCTTCAGGACCTGTGGCCTTAGGGGAGAGCATCATCCGAGAACTTGATCCTCCACAACCTTAAATCCTGCCTGCAGCTCAGCCAGCTGAGAACAAAGGGAAAGCATGCAAAAAACAGCAACACTGCCTCCTGTCCCAAATATGCTTACAGCTTCCAAGAACCAGGGACCTTGTAAGTATGAAAGAAATTTCAGGCTGGAATCAACCAACACATCCCTAAAGCCATCATGCAATTTCTCTCTTGGCTCTGGCCTCAACCTTCCCTCTTAACCTGTTTTTGTTAAAGTGCTGATTGCAGGGGGAAACACCCTGGGGTTTGCCAACAGAGAGAACCAAAAACACATCAGCTGCAAGGAAAAGGAATTTGGGCAGAGAAGGAGCCTTAAAAGGGAAACACTTGGAAGTGCTACTGCCTGCAGAAAAGCGTAAAAGAATTAGATCATTTTAGAAATATTTACAGCTTCACTGCATTGCTGCAGAAAAAGCTCATGCTGCCATGTTTAATTTATTTCAGACTTGGAAGAATAAATCTCATTAAGGCCTAGTGCTTTCTTTTCACAAGGACAAAGCATGTGTTCACACTTAAGATAATTGCAAACATCCATGGCTTTAAAAATAAACCCTTGTGCATCAGCATGAGCTCTGAATCCACCAGTTTAAGTAACTCCACAAGGATGCTGTCAAAGGCAGCAAGAGGGGCCCAAACCGAGCACCGAGTGGGAGGGGAAGCAATCTTAAAGGGAGAAATTGCTCCCTGTCAGCATGAGCACTACTCTGAAGCAGAAACTGTAGAGGATATTGTCCCCCACTTTGACACCACTTGGTAAAAGCAGAACTACACATTGTTCAGCGCCTGGTTGTCACCCTCTCACATTCAGTTCCCACTGCACTGAGCCCTTAGAGAGTTTTAAAACCCCTGTACATATACAACCCCACATCCTAGAAACACAAGCCCTGCATAACCTTCTTCAAGATACTGCTTACCTGAAACTAGGGTTAATCCTCTACAGCTGCTGTAAAGGGAGCATTAGATCAGGCCTGAAATTATTAAACTGTCAGTTCTAAAGAGAAAGAAATCACTATGTGTTCAAAATGTTGCATGCAGCACTGCTCTTCCCAAGTAATTCATATACCTTATTCTTCCTGCTTGTCTGCCCCCATCTGTTTTCCTCTGTGGACTCTGCAGGCATTTCCAAAGGGTCTCTGTACTACATGTGAGAATTAGTTGGCCAAAAGCATGGATTATTATTCCAGGGTTTGTTAGCAATTTTGAAATAAAAGAAAAATTGAATGTATCCTGATCTGGAAATAAAAGATCAATTTTAAAGGTGTCCAAAGAATCAGAAGTTAATGAAAATCACTTGGCTGTGTCCTTTTTGTAAGGCATGTTCCTTTCGATCATTAAGCTTTTAGTTACCTTCCAGAAATAAAGTTACACAGAATTTTGCAGCCAAGTCTTAATGGAAAGTTAAACATTTTCATAACAGAATATTGACAATAACCATTGTGCTTTATTTAGGGATACACAGAAATTGACTAAAAAAAACCTATGAACTTTATGCCTTCAAGTATTTCAGTACCAAATACACAGATGTTGTGGTTTAACCTCAGCCAGCAACGAAGCCCCACCCAGCCGCTCGCTCACTCCCCCCCGGTGGGATGGGGGAGAGAATCAGAAGAGTAAAAGTGAGAAAACTCGTAGGTTGAGATAAAGACAGTTTAATAGGTAAAGCAAGAACCACGCACACAAGCAAAGCAAAACAAGGAATTCATTCACTGCTTCCCATGGGCAGGCAGGTGTTCAGCCATCCCCAGGAAAGCAGGGCTCCATCACACATAATGGTTACTTGGGAAGACAAACACCATCACTCTGAACATCCCCCTGCTTCCTTCTTCTTCCCCCAGCTTTATATGCTGAGCATGACGTCCCATGGTATGGAATGTCCCTTTGGCCAGTTGGGGTCAGCTGTCCTGGCTGTGCCCCCTCCCAGCTCCTTGTGCACCTCCAGCCTTCTCAGTCAGTAGAGCATGGGAAGCTGAAAAGTCCTTGACTAGTGTAAGCACTACCTA
>NW_008825262.1:738944-760955 GCF_000699105.1 Pygoscelis adeliae
TCACTCAGTCCCACCAGCTTACACTCAAAGACACATTTTTCCCCACCAGGACAGGTAGATCCCATCAGGCCCCAGCATACCTCGTGTCTCAAAGGCTCTTCCATGGTTTAAAAACCTAAAGTTTTGGCAGAGGCACCAGTCTGGAGCCAGATATTGATAGCCTGGGCTCATCTGTTTCTTCCAAAGTCTCCCTCCATTACTGGGAGGGTTGAGGAAAGCACTACCTGTGCTCCCAATTTTTTAGCATTCTTCCCAGGGCTCTGAAATCTCTTTTGATTGACCTCAGGCTTTTTGTTGCAACAGCATTAGTACCCACGTGAAGGAGCAGGAACAGATAGTAGTCTGAAGGTTGTACTAGGCTCTTCAGTCTTGTGGTGACATCCCTAATTCAGGCCCCAGGAAAGCAGCAAACTTCCCTGAAAAGAGGGTCCAGTCTGCAAACAGGTGCTTCTGCTCTGCACAGGAGGGAATCGCCAGTGACCATATCTCACCATTTTTTGTTCTTGATGTTGGTCTTAATGCAGGTTTTGTTGCAAGGGGTTGGTGTCTCTGACCTTGGCATGACTGCTTGGGCGGGTTCCTCCTATCTCATTATGCACTTCAACTACAATACCCAGGGTCTCATACCTATTCTGTAAGGGTATCTTAGAGGGTAACTGACAGGGTGAGGAGGGGTTGTTCTTACCACTCTGGGCTGTAACCTTCTTCCACCCCTCCTTGTCCCTTGTGATGCTGCCTTCCTCCCGGCACAAAGCCGATCCTGGACCTGCCTCCGTAGCGGCTACGCTGAGTTGACTTCCATGCATCACATATAGAGTACAGCCCCATAGATCAATCTCCCTCCCAGACTCTCGAATACTCCTCAGTCTGCCCACCAAGCAGAGCAGTTCATCAATCTGGTCACATCTCCCACAGCTTTGCTTGCAATCACTTCCCACCTCTAGGCATATCCCACATCACACATCCCACAGCCGGAAGCCTGGGCGGGCGCATGCTTGAGCCGGAGCTCTGTCCGCGTGGCCGCACCGGTTCTGCCGGGTGCCAGAAGCCCAGGAGAGGCAGAGGACCCCTCTCGCTGCCCCGCCGCAGCCAGCCGGGCTGGGCGGTTTGGCACACCCATGCTACTTAGTCTAGTCAATGTAACAGCAACAAAGGCAGGGTGTCACATAGTGTGTTAGTAATCCAAGTATAATCTGTCCAGGGATCCCACTTGCACACTGCTGACCCACATCTAGCCCTGTGCTGTTGCTTCTACACTGCCAGTATTACC
Source organism: Pygoscelis adeliae (assembly GCF_000699105.1). Classification (NCBI taxonomy): domain Eukaryota; kingdom Metazoa; phylum Chordata; class Aves; order Sphenisciformes; family Spheniscidae; genus Pygoscelis; species Pygoscelis adeliae. The sequence goes on from NW_008825262.1 coordinate 740,215, forward strand.
TGTGCTAACTTCATTAAGCTCATGTTCTACAAATATTTTCTTCTTCTGCACTAACACATCCACAGTGATCCCATCTCTGCCTTAAATTATATTGATGAAATGGAGGACACTATTAAGCACAAGGCCACAAAGCATCCTTAAATATGCTAACAGCTTCAGAGGCAGAGAAAACCCAAGCTTATTTTAAGTGAGCTCATACTGCTTTTTTTCACTGCACATTCACCTCTAAGTTATATATTTTACTGTTTAAACATGTGCAGTTCAAGCCATGGAAGTACTTTCTATGGCTGGAGCCAAGAAACCATACCCATTTCATGGCTCTGTTCAAGATGTTTACTGCAGAGAAAGTCCCTGTCTACCCATATACATATAAAGGCCTCAGACCAACAGCCCAAGGCACAGACGTTGTCTTTACCACAGAACTGAAGCAACAGCAAATGAGAAGGGAAACTTTATACACACGCACAAAGAAGATAGATTTCATCTGAGGAGACAACCGAGAAGCTGATGTCTACCTTGCTTTGAAGAGGGCTAACACATAACATTCACTGTGGCTCACGATGCTTCTAAAATTATATAAACTGCATCTTAAGGGAGAGTCTCAGTATGAGGAGAAATTACTCATGCAGTAATGGACTCTCTGCAACACAGCTCTGGCAGCAGGAAAGTTCATTAGGAATGTGAATCTGTTGTGCTGGGAGCAGGAAGGGGATAGGTTTCTTTTAAATACCCTCACTGCAAACCATTTAAAATGGAAAACAGTAACAGGAACCAGAATGCACCCAGACACATCTGTCTTGCACTATCCTAGCAAAATGAGGAGTTTAGAAATGCTTTTTTTCCTGGTTTTAATTTTTGTGATTACTTCAGTTTGAGAGGAGCTGAGGAGACAAGAATTTCCTGCCTTGGCAAGAGTCTGAGGAACCACTGCTTGAAGAGTCCTATCCCAACCTGGCATAAGAGCACGCTGCACCAAGGCAGCGTGGCCCCAGACATTTAAATGCAGTGGGTTATTGATATCACTCACAGATAAATCAAGTCACCCACATAAATTGCTCCATGCACAAGGCTTGTGAATGTCAGATGGGACAGAATGTGACAAGGAAACATTTCCATTACATTACATGAAGCAGTCTCATCGCCCTTCTCCAAACACCGCTGACAAACTTGCGACTGCTGAGCCTCATAATTCTTCTGCCCCATTTCTGTTTATCACTGCTTTAGCTGTGCCTCCATTTGAACACTGAAGACAAAACCTACTTTCCCTTTAACCTGACATTGAGTGTTAAGCTTTTTTTTTAATTGTTATTCTAATCTTTATAGATAAGCACATTGAGAAACATGGAAGTTGCTCATCTTTATTTTGAGGTCTATCCTCAACTTCATAAAGTTGCAAGCTGGTTTTGTCCCCTTCCTACCTGGCAGCTAGTCCATCTCTGACTAAAACATCAAGAGTGACTGAACACTATTCTTCTTGTTCTGTGCTAAGTGCTTCCCCAGCAATTCAAGTGCTTGCAAAAGAGATAATTACAAGCAATGAGTATTACAGGGAGGGAAAAGTGATGTGTTCAGGGTTTTGCTTTGTATCCTTCACATACCATCAAAACCAAGTAATTGCTAAGGAGAGAAGTCTCCACATAATTGCTAAGGAGAGAAGACTCCACAAAGTCTCCACCGTGAAGGTGGGCTTCCTGCTTCAGTGAGAGCTACTTGTGTTTTGCCACATTAAAGCAGCTGAATGTATTTAATTTTTAATGCTCCAGAACTCAGATCTCCTGGAATCACAACTAGCCACCCTGCAGACTCAATCTCCTAGTCACTGATGGTGCCTCAGTGTAGATTTGACATCCTATTGCAACATCATTGGACAGGGGAGAGCCACAGAAGCCTCAGTTTAAGGAGTGCAGCAAGGAGTTCAGCTGCACCACACCAGGGTGGAATTAAGCCATGCACCCTGCACTGGCAAGCTGATTCCCCATTGCCTATCAAGCCAAAGGAAGGTTTTACTTCAAGGCTGTCATGCCTACCTCTTCATTCCTGCACCCATGCATAAGCCATGATTAATTTCACAGTCACATTAGTGAAACTGTGTTGGTTAAAGCAGCTTGAACCAGCATCAGTGTTTTCCTGCTTTCTCTTACTGCCTCTCTAACTCATAAAACACACTGCTCAAAAACATGATGTGGTTTGATTTTGGTTTTGTTTTTTTTTTTTTTACACTGTCAGGCTAGTCTGATGGCCACACAGGGATTTTTGGTTTCTATTCCTCCTGAGTTTGGTCCTTTAAGTACATTACAGCTTAGAATATCTTCTTCCTGATTGCTTCTGCACATATGAAAACATCTACACATTTTCCTTTCCTACTTATCTGCCTGTTGATGGATCCATCTCTCCTGCACAATAGAAAAAGCCATTTATGGTTTCCTTGACAAGAAGTAAAAGAGCTGAATTTAACCAGCCACCTATGTTAAGTCAAATACCAGCCTGCACCACTGCAAACTGTAGACACAGGTTTCCCTAAGATGGTATCCATGCTTACTGCAGAAGACTTCAGAATAAGAAGTATTAAGGATAATTTTTCAATCTGTTCTCCTCAAATAGGTAAACAGACAGCCAAACCAGCAAACCATTGCTCAAAGGATCAGCAGTGTGGCCAGGGAATGGGGTTATTGTCACCAAAGAACAGGTTAAAGCATGGAATTTTACACAAACTATGGTCCAAGACCGTAGCGCATGCCACACGTTTCCTGGCAAGACCATCTCACTTATCCTATAATTCTTCACTGAACATATCACTGGGTCCTTCCTGGCAAAGTCCTACAGCCAGCTTGGCTCAAATCCTCTGACATCAATGCATATAACAGATACCTGTTGAAGGTGTCAGGCAAAGGTTACCCAGTCATCCATGCACACTATACAGTGGCTGTGGATAAATTTGGCTGGGATGGCACAAACCTACAGCTATTTAACACAATAGCTGATTTAAATGAGAAACCGTGCATCTGAGGAAGAGGAATAACCCTGTAGTTTTAACATCTCTTCTGCTTTTACTCTCTTGTGGTAAACCCCCAGACATGTAACAATGAGGATAGAAAAAAGCAGGACCTGCACATCACTCCCAGGTCAACTCATGGCAACTTCAGTGAACACCAACAAGTGATGACCACCTACACCAGTGAGAGTTTGGCCCCCGAATTCCCCACAATCCTACAAGACATTTCTGAGGTTCATTGCAAACCTTGCAAGAGACAGCAGTGACTAAGTTATCTGCATTTCTCAAGGTGCAGAAGCAGCTTGATGCACAGCCTGTACCACTGATCTCAGCTCTGAAAAGTGCCTGTACACAGCTATTTCCTCATTCCAGCAACTAGAGGCTCTGCTGCTTTGGCAAAGGAAGGTATCTCCACAGGCATGAATTTAAATATAAATGGAAAGCACAAGCTTTCCACATCATGGAAAAACTCAGTGTGCTCAAACAGATGGATTTTACAGCTTGAATTATTGCATTTCATTGTCTTGTGCTGGCAAAGTCCAAGCTTCTTTATGACACAAAAACAACTGTGGGTTGCTGACAGGCAGTTACTTTGCAAGAGAAAAGCAAGAGGGCAACCACAATGTGGGGCATTCTGTTCAACCCAGAGGACCATGCTCTAAGGTCAGCCTGGGACCCAGCCTAGGCAAAATGTTATATTTTGCCCATGAGAGATGCTTTCAATAAAAAAACTTAACTTTTCCCACAGGAAAAAATAAGAAACCAATCAAAGTTCTGAAAAGAAAGCATTGTGTCACTTTTGTTTCAACTTCAGGTAGTAGCTCTGTCACATTTTAGCACCTCACTCCCTTTTCAATTCTTCCGTGCAGGGTTTTGGAGGACCTGGAACCCATCTTTAGTATTTTACTCCCTCTCCCCTCATTAAGGTGGAAAAACAATTTCCAAAACATTTCAGAATATGCCTCCAAGCCCTGTTCTTGTTTGTTCACCCTTTGTTCTTCAGGACAGAGGGTGCTTCATCTTTTTCTCCTGCCATCTGCCCTGCACAGAAGAACCAAGGTAGGAAAAAGCCTGGAACCAATGCAGTAACCATTTTCTGTGCTGGACTAGCTGCCTGGGGAGTCTGCCAGACTTCTAAGAAAGAAAAACACTTGTCAAGGGTAACCTGGAGAAAAGCTGTCTAGACCAGGAGGAGGGATTCAAAGCTCTCACAATATTAGACAGACCCATTTTTTTGCTACTTTCAGGCAAAAATTAAGAAGAGACCCCCAAAACAGAGAAGGGCTGAGAGGGATGTAAAAGCAACTGGCTTGTAATAGAATCATAGAATCATTAAGGTTGGAAGAGACCTCTAAGGTCATCAAGTCCAACTGTCAACCCAATACCACCATGCCCACTAAACCATGTCCCTACACACCTCATCTACCCATCTTTTAAATACTTCCAGGGATGGCGACTCAACCACTTCCCTGGGCAGCCTGTTAATATCTTAATATCTTCAGTACAAGCTATGAGTCACCTATGTCCTGACCCTAGCTTGTTTTCCACATCATGGAACACCAAAGTTTTGACAGCCAGGGTAGAGACAGCCTGCAAGCAGCTTTTTCCTGCCCTCTTTGGTCCCCTCTATCCTCCCTCTCTCCCACCTGCTCCCAGAGGGATAGGCAGAGGAACCAGTATACAACCAAGTGCCAGTACCTGGGAGCTGCTGTTTGCCCCTTCCTCCCTCCCCACAGTACCACCAGCCTGTTTGGCAGTGAGCAGGCTTCCTCCAGCAGACATGCTCCCAGTACATGAACTAACAGACATAAATATTGCTGTTCCCTGCCTGAGCAGCAGAGCCATTCTTTGGGACAGTGCCAGCACTGCACATACTCCTTTTATTTATAGCTTCCGCAACAATTTGTCTTCCTAAAACTGCCACTGTATTATATCTATTATTTAATGTTTTGTCTCAATGATACTCTGTAATTTATACCAGGCCTTAATAACACATTAAAGCCCTGTGCTATTATTTTCTTTGCCATTGTGCTTTTCAAGAGCACGAGTAACAAATTGAGCCACAGCTTTGGAGCATCCCTGGTATATCTAGCCTGGAGTATTCACTCTCCTGACAGTTAAAAGCACTGGTGCTCTGCAGTGGAAGAATTCCTGCTCTGTCATGGCCAGAGGAACAGAAGTAGATTAATTTCCCTCCCTTATAAATGAAGTTAAAGGCACAGGCAGTGGGCAGGCCCTCCATGGGGGGCACATTACAGTCTCAGTAGCAACAGAATTTTTTACTGTCCTTAAGTGTGAAGTGTTTCTGCTTTTTCAGCATTGGATACACCACTGACTTTAGGATTTAGAAGCAAGCAGAGTCCTGAGGCATTTAAAACATGAAATTGTTATTATTTTTTTCAAACCAAGAAGAAGCAAAGTTTTAAGAAATGGCAGCTTTTTCATTGCATGGAGCCTCTTGGAAACACTTTGTTCCCACTAGAATGAAACAGAAAATGCTGACGTTCCTCTAAAACCCGAGGGCTTGAAAGCCTTCCAAACATAGGTCAAGATTACACATTTCCCTTATCAAAGTCATTTGATAAACAAATTCTTTTGTAAGGGATCTCCTCACAGTCTTTGCTAATTCAGTCATCACATAACTTCCAGCCTTACCTGGAACCCAGCTGAATCTCCTGATCCCAGAAAATCCCCATAGTATCAGTGTCTCAGAACTTCTGATGGTTAGAAACTGCCTTCTAGTTTACAGACTGAGTGTATTCCTGGCCCACTTATCTCTATTTGAAACAATATTTGTTAGACATTCCACAGAAGAAGTCACAGGTACCTCCACATATTACTCAAGCTTGATTTGCAGCTACAAACACAACCTTTTATCTCCCCATACATCCCCATTGGACTCTATTCTTTTTTGAAAATTGTTTGGAATTTCTTTCCCCTTGTCTTAGGCTCCATCCTCCTATGGGAAAAAGCATACTGCCATGGTCCTGATCCTCAACTCAGAGTTTATTAACCCCAAGCACAAATAAAGCCCAACATAAGCATGCAAAAGCATATGAGAGAGTTTAAACATGTTCAGCACAGCTCTGCCATAACAGAAATAGCAATTGTTCCCACACTCCACTAGCAAACATCTGGAACCCAAAGAGATTCCTGTGTGCCAGTTTTCCTTGTGACATAGGAACATAGAAGATCCAATCCATTCCCCACAATCCCAATCAATAAGTTGCTTCTGAACATCACATTATCCAGTGCTCTATTCTTCCCACCCTCAACCATTTCCTCTCTACAGGAGGTCAATATTTCTTCTCCAACTCTGACACAACAGCATCATCCATGGATGTCCCCCCTCTAAGAGCGAGGAGGGGAGAGCAGGACTCTTCTAGCCGGGTGCCAAGGCAGAAATGCTAGGATCAGAGGGAATTTGTCTACACCTTTCTCTGAAGTCAGTTTTAATGAGAGTTATTTGCTCATCTGAGACAAATTATGTCCATTCACATGTGGTTAAGTCCACAAGGAAAAAGGTAACAGTGAGCCACAAGATGCAAACTCCTTTCGTTTATGATAGCCTAGACTGACCCTAAGACATTGGGTTGCCCTGCTACAACATTGCTCAGCTAATTGTGGCAACACTGAGGCCAGTCAAAAAAGCAGCAGAAAAGGACAATTTCCCTACTGAGTGACTTTAACTTTACAGCTCATTAAGTGTTTGTTTACAGACCAATAGTATACCTCCTAGCCCTAACCTAGTGGGTAGCAAATCCCTGTAGTACAGCAACAGCACTACTGCAGCTATCTGGTCAAGACTGAAGAATGCCATGGCAATGTATCAGGCAATGAGATAAGAACATAAGAGTCCATCTCCTAGCAGCAGAGACACGTTTCATTAGGGAGAACTCTTAAGAATCTCAACTTGTTAAAGCACAAAACACTGGAACACATTCCAGGCACCCTAGACACACCCACCCAAACACCACACAAGCACATACACAATATAAAATATAGGAAGAGCTTTGCAATCTGACTACCCACAGTCTGAAACACTTTAGATATACAATACTTCCTCAAGTTTAATACCCATACTCTCATATTTTGGAGCATAGCTGCGCACTAGCCAACAGGCTTGAACAGCACAGATACCAAAGACATTACTTTATAGGTAACGCAAACTTAAAACAAGCGCTTCAACCCTACCTTGTGCTGATCTTCTCTTGATACAGTGAAGACATTAAAGCCCAAACAAACAGCCTACTTACAATCAGAATGAAGCAGCATAACAAACACCCCTGGGAGTGGTTCCTTATAAAGGACTCAGGAAGGCTAAAGCCAATTATCTATACCTCTCCCACCTGCACCTCCCACCAGCCTTCAGTTCTTTTCAGAAATGGTTAAAGTGCTTGACATAATTAGCTGTTAATTGTTAGCAGCTGTACTCATTATCAGTTTAATTCCTAATTAATTGTTACAATTAATGTTGCCTTGCCTACCCTGTCTTAAGAAGTGTTTGTTAGGGAGGGAAATGTTACATGTTAATTAACTTGCTACCAAATTTTAGCATTTAATTAAATATTCTAAACCTGTTGCTATTTTCCCCTGTAAGCAATTAATGAGCCGGGGTCAATTAAATGGGTGTTAACCTGCATCCTAGTCTGCTGGCATGACAAGGCAGAGACCTTTATTATAGCAGAAGGAAATCTGAAGTTGCTTCTCATCCTCAAAGAGATGCGGACAACAAAAGTGCTATGAGCACATTTTTGACTAGTAGTAGCTGACCATCCTTTCCTTTAATCCAGCATTGCCTGTAGCATACAGGCCCAAACTCACTGCATTTGTAGTAATTAAGCAAGCAAGTCAGTAACAGGAAGGGACTCTTGGGTGTTCCAGGCTGTTTTAAGAGTCAGCACAGCTGCTGTGCCATTGCTGATGGCACCTGGTGCTGGAAAAGCGGGCAAGATCAGACAGCTGAGGCTAAGCAGGGATTCGCAGTGTACTGCCATATTACAAAGGCCCTGCTTGGCTTCAGGTTGATGATAGAGCTTATTCCCACACCAGCTACGTGGAAAAGCTAAGGACTTGTTAGTGAGCCTCAGGGTGCTTCTACAGTCTCGGTTGAAAACGGATCTGGGAATTTGCACTGTCAAATAAAATATGTGCGAGAGGGACATGTCCCCCTTTCTCTGACTCTCCCCACTCTTTTCTTCAGGTCGCCAGTGGTTATCCAAGTCGAAACACTGCCAAAGCACAGGGCTATAAACAGGCTGGGGCTTATGCAGATCTGCTGCTGAGGGCTGTCATTGTGCCATTAGAAATACCACTCGCTACAGCCATGGGAGTGGCGTATAGGCCAGCGCTGCAGTAGGTAAACCCAGAGTTACAGCAACAAGAGAGAGAAGATCGACCAGGTGGCCTGTGGGGTTGGTTTGTTTGTTTGTTTTATTAACATTCTCATGCCCCAATTTTTCTCCTGGCATTCTGATGAAAAAAATATACCATTGTTTGCTCTAAGCTTTTGTAGGAAAGTAAAATGCATTTCTCAGTCAGGTTATCCATCACCCTACAGAGCTGCCTGCACATCTCAGAGCAGGATAAGGAACGAGCTTTCACTGCAGTAGCCGAGAATTAACACATGATTAGAACACAGTCTTACAGGATCACCTAACTACACCCACTGTAACACAGGTACGTCCAAAAAAAAATTTGCCTGAGCACATGTAAAATTTTGGGGATGCTGCACCATGCAATGCACACAGCCCTTCCTTCTCTGGTGTTCATGCCGGCGTCACGTGCCAGACTTGGTCACAGACCTGCCTTCTCTCCACTAACTCCTGCTGCTTGCTGCTGTCGCAATCAGTTCATCCCTGAAAAGGACACCTTTATACCACACAGGTGACTTGACTTTATTTCTCTGACTGTTATTGTCTTAACCGAGAAGTTGGTTCTCTGCTGCCTTACCATCCTCCCACCAGCCCAGCCCACAGAAGTGATTAGCTGCTGTTGTATTTTTCACTGTCCCCGGCAGCCAAAGCAGTCCGTTTCTCCCATCTACCCCTGGTTGTTAATTCCTGAAAGATCATTTGCTACCACAGCATGGAACAACTCAATTACCAGACCAGGTCACCAGCTATGTATGGGACTTTAAGACAGTGGCAGTTTCTTAAGCAAGCTTAAGAAATCTGTTCTCTGAACTTGGTTTAAACTGCAAAAGTAATTAGCAGGTGCTGTGCTTGGCAGAATCACATGGAACCACAAGATTTAACCCTCAAATGTGTCTGTTTTCTCACGCGCAACAGCTCCTCTCATCTGCTTGTGCTAGAGAAAGCCCTTATTTTCAAAGGTGCAGCCTCCACATGTGCACACAGGCAAGTGTGTGACTGCTCTCACATTCAGACACGCCTCTTTATGCAGGCATGTGCGTCCCTGTTTTCAGACTAACATGATTTCATCTCTCTTCAGGTCTGTCCCTTCATCAGGGCTGCTCTTTCTGAGCAGGGGGCTTCACTTCCAATGCAGGAGGACATTGGTGATGAATATTAATTGCTTTAACATCTTGTTGTGATAAGGCCAAGCACGTTTCTGTGCTTTGGCTCGTTGCTAGGGAACTGAGAATGGCAAGTCATGGATTTCATTTGCTTCAGGGCCCACTTGGGTTGCAAAACAGCATTAAGCCACAGAGCAGGATTCGCCTGTTAATTATTTAGAGTCTAATAAAAGAAAGGGGAAAAAAAAATCAGTGTTTTTTCTCTCTCCTCCCAATTTGGCCTTCAGACTACATAGGGTCATTAATCCTCAGGGCCAGACAACTTCTTGGTCACACATGACACCTTCCCCTGGAGCAGGACAAGAACGCCCTTGCTTGTTTAACGGAGCTCTGCTGAACTGCACCTTGCAGAACACCACAGCAAATGACTATATTTAAATGTAATTGTCCGGAAATTGTAAGCATAATACTCTCTCATTTCACTTCTAATTTTAGATGTAAACAAGCTGGCAAGTCAAGCTCGTCCTGTGGCCTCCACCTGCAAGCAGCACTGCTGGCAGAGCTGCTTCTCTCAGCAGGGATTGTGACTGCTACTGTGTGCCTCCTCCTGCCACCAGCCTTGCAGCACAGCCATGTTGGAGGTCAGCTGGAGATCACTTTGAAGGGATCCTGCTGGGTCTGTGTTTACTGCTTTTCCTCTGCCACTGCAAATGGCATTTGGGCCATCCTAGCCTTACAGCTTTAGGATTGCTGTCCTTGCCATGGGTATGTCCCACGTGGGAATCTGAGCACACTCGCAGTGAGTGCAATGCTATGGGGGATTGTCAGGTTTAGTCTCTATCAAAAAATTGTTCTGCACATGGGGAGGAACTGAAGAGGAATCGAGGTACTGCTATCTCTAGGTGTGCACACATGCTCTGCTGTCTGTAAGGATCCCAAGGAAGCAGAGCTTTGCAAAGGACTCCTGTGTATGCAGCACGGAGATGTTCACTCTCAGCCCAGCTGTCCCCTTCTCCTCCATCTTTGCACCTGGGCAAGATGTTGGGCAGATCATTGGCAATTGCACAATGTCTAGCTGGGCACACACTACTGACTAACTGACTGCTCCCCAAGGAGTGCACAAAGGAGGAGGTGCCCCAAATGACTGCCTTTCTTGTGGAGCACCAGCAAGAAGTGGCAGACAAGCAATTAAAAGAAACATCAGAGACAGAAAGGAATGATCCATTTGTGAGCAGGAAGCCAGGTAGTGTTATTACCCACAGGGTGATCTCCAAGGAACCATCCTGATGTGTTTGTTAAATCTCCCAAACGTAAAAGCTCCCCCAGCATTACACCATGTTGAAATGTCTCCCTCCTGCCTTCCATTTGTCCTGCAGCATTCAGAGATTTTATGTATTTGCTTCTTACTGGAGCTGAGCAAGCGATTAAGTTAATTTATTCATCAGATTGTTTCTTTTAAAATCTGCTGTGGAATCCATCTGATTAACTGTTCCCCAAATGCCATCCCATCAGAATCCATACATTTTTGGGACATCAGAGTGATCCATCTGCTCAATGGCCACCCTCCTTCCTCAGAACACAAAACTCCCATCTGTTTTACATGACTGCAAATCTACAGCAACTCCCACTGCTACAGCGTCCTTGAAAAGCAAGACATCAGAGGTTTGTCGTCCTTGCAGTTGATCCTAACCCATTTGAGGGGTTTTCTTAGGCTAAGGCTAGGCAGGGTTCCCCTCTGAAACACACCTCACCCTCAGCAAGGTTCATAGCTTGCAAATGTGACCTCCCATCAGAAAGTATTTCTACTCATGTAGTCTCATGCTCCTTTTTCCTTACGTTCAGACTGAAAACCTCCAACAAACTCCTTAGCCAGGCTTCTCAGGAGATTGTTTTTTCCAGGGGTTGGTTAGTTACTAGGAGACAATCAGAGATAACGGCTCAAGATTGCTGTGTCACAGCCCCTCTTGGAAATGGATGCTCCTCTCCTTCACACAGGTTGCTATGCAGTGTGAAGGTGATTCTCAAAACAAAAATTGCAATAAAATGCAAAGCTCCCCAAAATGGACTGTGTGTTCACAGTTCAACACAGATTCTCACCTTCTCTCACTGAAGGCAAAAATGTTTCAGCATAGAAGAGATAAGAGTTGCTTTAGCCATGCGAGAAGCATAGTTTGAATTAGTATGATTATTACTGAGAGGAAATGATAATGCATGGGAATGGGAGCCAAGGGAAGTGAATTCTGTTTCCTACCCCCCAGCAAGGGGTTAGTGTATGAGGCCATTTGTCTCAACCTCTGCCTATGTACTGATGAAATGGCTCCACCTCTGCAAAACATGATGAGCTCCACAGCTGGAAAGGTCTATGCAAATGCTAATTACTAATATGTTTTTTGTTCTACTGGGTGTTGCTTTTATAGCTATCAAGCTGTTTTAAATGTGCTTTCCAAGCTTCCACAGACAAGGGAAAATAATGATCGACCACAATAATGCATGTAGTGCCCTGTGAGCTGTTGCACCAATATGGCTCTGGTCTACCCCTAGCCTTGGTCTGACAAATCACAGCACGTGATGGTCATCTTTGCATAAGTAGCAGCTGCTTGAGATGCAGTTACATACTCAGGAATAAGGGTTGCTGGCCTCTATGGGAGAAGAGCAAGGAGAAACAGCAGACCTGATCTTTGCCATATAGGCATCTATGGTACCAATATCTGATTGTCACAACAAAGAAAGCCCAGATAGGTAAAGCAGAAGAGTGAGCAGAAGTGCATTTGAAACCCACAAAGGCACTCACATAAAGCCTTTAAAGGATACTAAAGGGTAAACTGTCTGCTTCCACAGCATGCCATAAATATCAGCCAGATCAGCAAGGAAAGGCAATGGAATGCAGGATTATTCTACGTATCTCCCATGGCTTCACCGACTGGAGTACTTCCTCCACTGCCTTTCCCTTTGCATGCCAGTCATCAATCACTGTCTTGGTTGGAACAGGGGGTGAGAGCGCTTGCCTTCAGCTTGCCTGCTGCAACTAGCTGTGTGACAGAGGAGGAGGCAAAGGGCTGCCCTTGGGAACAGATGGCTGCAAGAACTGGCAGCACTTTAATACCCAGTTTCATGTCTCTGGAGCCTTGAAACAGAAGATCCATCCTCATATCAATAAAGCTGGCAACGTATGTTGCATCATGCATCCAGGTGCTTCTGGGTGAAAGAGGCATGGGGAGGTTGGGCCTCATTTAAGCTTGCATCTTGGTCTACTTCTCAGCCCTGAAAAGATCAGGTTACCTCTGGGTCCTACTCTAGGCTACACCGCACCAAATCCATCCCCAGGCTGCAGCAGCACCCCAGCACTGCCTGCTAGTCCACACCGCAGTCTTTAAAGGAGGGCAAATGGGCAAGTGTGGGGTTCTTTGTTTCCTTCCCTCATCATGCTGGAAGGGCACGGGAATGAGAGCAGGAATTCTTGCTAACAGCTGGCTGAATGTTGTATAAACAGGTGCACCTGGTTAAGCACCACTTCCATGGATCCCACACACAGCCAGTGTCACAAATAACAGCATTTTGTCAGTGAGGCATCTGGCTGCTACCAGCAGGAGACTCAGAAATGCCAATTGTAATGACAGCTTTTCTTTTGAAATACAGTCCAGACCTCATTCCCGATGAAATGCTTTGTGCCACTAACCATGTGAGCCTTGCGTGAGCCAAGTGCGAACACACCTGACTTTGAGAAACAGGGTAGCCTATACCTTCATCTGCAAGCGATCGCTTGCATCCACCATCACAGCACAGAGTGTACACATGCTATGCTACAGACTCTGAATCAAGATTGTGAAGGGGTCAGAAATCTCACTAATATTCAAACAGCACATGAAGAAATAGGCTATTTCCAAAGTATTGATTGTCTCTCCTCTGTTCTATTAGTTCAGACAAGGAATGAGTCTCAGCAGAAAATCACAGCCCTAGCAGGAGTTCCAGCTGGCTGAAGAAAATGAAGTGCCAGCTCACTCCCAGCAATAAGTAAACTTTGAGTTTCTGTATGCACTGGATAGATGCATCTTCATCTATATCTTTTGGTTTTAACTTCTGCAGGCACAAGTGGGCATGACATGAATGGCATGTCCATGCCAGTAAAGCTAACCCAGCTAGAAGAGTCCAGAAATCAAAGGAAAGCCAGCACAGATTGAGCCAAAGAGAGATAATTTCAGAGACACCCAGCCCCCATTCTGAGGTTCAGGATGGAGTCTCAGGGGCCAGAGCCTAAGCCAGCATCACCTAGCGTTGGCTCACCAAGTGCAGACCCAAGCTGCTCTGCTGTTGTAAATCAGGGCACTCTGGTGACTCCAAAGGAGGTGAGCTAATTTGCTCCAGCACAGACCTGGCTTTAAGTTTTTGTGACAGGCATTGTGGGAGCTATTGCTATGTCCAATCAGCATATATAAATTCATCTATGGATCTATTTGAGTAAGTATTTCCAAGCTTAGGGAAGCCAAAACACAAGATAAGTCACAAATCCTAAGAAACCAGTACTGACGAAACAGAGAGATCTCTTGTGTGCTTTGTCTCAGTTTCATTACACACTGGAACTGAACTCTGCTTGCAGAAAATGTTGCGGTGCCAGTTCAAGGCATTGCAAGAAGCAAGTGACGAGGCATGCCAAGAAGCTGCCTGCCACCCAGCACCAAATGGAGAATCTGTGCACAACAGCCTGGAGTGGAAAGTTTGCTTTGAAGTTCTGTAGGTTTGGGGGATTTTTTTGCAATGAAAATCTTGTAAGGGAAAGTGTCCTCAGCCCAGAAAGGCTGTTCTTGTTTTGCTTTGCTCTCAGCACCCATGCATTACCCTGTGTCGTAATAAGCACAAAGTAATAAGCACAGACGAGCAGCAGACAGAAATTATGACTCACATGACCCCAACCTCCTGTACGACCCATTGCCTCACAGGAGAAATTGGGATGGACTGAGTGTAACCTGTTCTGAAAACTTGGTACTAAGGAATGGAAAGGAGAGTTATTTGGCTTAAGTTGACCCTGGAAAAGGGAAAGGAGAGTGTTTACTGAAGTATTTGTTTAATTGTTTTCTTTTTTCTTAATACCCAAATCAGTTATTAGAAGTTTGTGTTAATTGGCAATAAATCAAGTAAATTTTTCCCGAGTCAGAACTGTTCTGGCTGCAACAAACCGCTGTCATATTCTCTCTCCCATCTTCTCCCTAACCCATTTTGGAAGGTAACTCAAAACTCTAATGGGATCACCTGAGAACCTGTCAGAAAATCGAATCATTTGCAAAGCAAGCATATGAAATTCATTAAGGGAAAGCTCATGGACTACCCTGGGCATAAGAACATAGATCAGTAAACTCTGAAAGTTCATTCAGGGAATGTGACATTAACCATGCAGGAACTAATTGTATTGATGAAAGAAGCCAATGTGCTGAACTAGTGCAAGTGGAATTATACTTATTTGTTTGATGCACTTTACAAATATTAGCTAATGAATCCTTCATGAAGCAGAGAAATTGCTTCCAATTTTGCAATGGAATTGCTATGCCAAGTTTCAGGGGGTGAGACAGAGAGGTCAAATGGCTTGCCCAATTTCACAAAACAGAGCAGCAGAAAAACAGGGGGCTACAGCTGATATTTGTGCTAAAGAAGTTGCAATGTGGTGCTTTGGTGGTAATTAATGAGATGGCTGAGTAATGACCACACGGCTATGACAAGCCCTTATCTCTTAGTGGGTTAACAAATATCAGAGGTACAAGCCTGGGGAAGGAGGTGCGTCTCTCTCAGGCTGCCAACAGCAACAAACCAGGAAACTTCCCTGAAGAGCCTGTAACTTAAATAGCTGGATCACACAATGGTTTGGGGAGGAAAGAGAGGCACAGAAAGTTTTGCTGGAGATGAACTCATATTCTAGATCAGTGGCAGAATTAGGAGTGAAACCTGTCTTTCAAAGTCGTCATTTCATATGCTAACCTCTAGACCAAATTTCCTTCCCAAGAACTCCCATCAACCCTATTACCTTATTCTACATAAAACAACGTTTTAAGCATATATGTTTGGCGTTGCTATAATGTGTTCAATACTGAACTGGTTTTATAAGACAGTCTCCTATTTCTCACAGTAAGGTTAAATACATAGAAGAGGAGAAGAGTCATTCACATGAATAATACGCCTTTGACAAGGGTATTCAGTTCCAGGGCAGATAGCAATAGAAGGAACACAAAGCAATTAAAACACATGCAAGTTTTTGAGTACTGTGCTCACAACTAGAAAGCCGTGGAGAGAATCAGGCAAACTATACTCAGGAAATACCTATTGCAAAGTGCAGTTAGCATTCCAGTGTCCAATTACAAGCTCATTGAAGCTAACGTGGGTGACAGCAACAGAAATTTTTTTCTGCCTACAATAGCAGTCTGCTTGGAGAAAGGATGCAAACTTCCTGAAAAACACATCTGTTTTGACATTAAAAGGAGCACAGTCTCCAGCAAGGTAGCAAGGCTATTAGAGAGTGTCAGGACCTCACTGAATGTTGCTCAGGATTGGTTGTGCTTCACAGTTCATGCCAAATTTTAAGGAGTAAAGCCTTCTATTTCCTTTCAAGGCAGGGAAGACTGTTAACAACTTGTCTAAGCTACATATACTGCATCAGCTATGCTCCTTCACCAAGGGAGCAAAGGAGTGTAACAACCTCCATTGTGGTCCTCAGGGTACACTGTGCTCATGCATCCCATGTCTGCTGAGTGAGTTGTGTTACACAACACATCGGCAAGTAGTCTGCATAGTAGGCCTTGCAGATATGTCTGCTCACATGGGCTCTGCACACCATTGCTCTGTGCTGGAAGAAGCAGGCTGAGTTTGCTGGGGATGGCTGTATTAATATGCATGTTTATTACATACAGGTGATCTTAAGTTCTAGCCAAGCCCAAGGAGTCCACTTTGAAACAATCTTGCAGTCTAGGGATAGAAGAGGAGATACAAACATTTTTTCTCCCAACGTCTGTTAAGCTATAGCTAGAAACCTGCCATTTTGCAAAAAAAAAGGAGACCGGCCCTTTTACCTCTATGTCTGTGTGGTGGCCAAGCTGTCCATGCATGTATTACCAGAGACTGTGAGCCATGCAGTGCTCTCAGCAGTGTCCAGAGCTCATTTGTCTGGTTTGGTGAAGGTTCAGAGGCTTGCACACTTCCCTGTCATGATAGATGTAAATATAAACAGTCTTTTAATATGTATATAATGTGTCATTAGTCATTGTCATTCTGTGCCATTTAAAGCAATATTTATCCTGTTGACGTAAGTTATTTTGCACCTATTTGCTGAGAATTGGTTTTACAGGGATCCTTGTGCTTTGGCAATGAGTAGATTTATTATAGTTATTACTTTAATAGTTAGAAAAATGAATTTTATAACAAATAGTGTGTTGGCGCTCCATGCTGACTTGCCACGTGCTTCTACTCAGTCATTAGACAGAACTGTGTATTTAACGGTGGAACCATTTAGCTCCAAAAGCCATGTTAAGGAACACACCGTGTTCTCTAAATTGCTAGAGTTTACCTGTTGCCTCCATTCATCACACAGTCAGTAACCCTGCAGTGGAGAAAGAGCAGGGCAGGAAAGAGATGCCAGTCCATGTGCTTAGATAACATCAGAAGATGGCAAGAGGATCTCCCGTCAATGCACTCGGCATCATGAAAGCAAAGCCGCTTGCATGCCAGGCAGCTTTCATTTATTGCTTTGAAAACGCTTGCTTACCACAAGCGCTGCACACAAAAGTGCATTCGGAAAGCCCAAGTCTCAGCTACCCTTCTCCCTTTGGTTTGATTGCAACATTTCATTTAACCTCTACATCTGGTGACTTCCATGAAGTGAGAGGAGACGCAGCACAATTAATGGTGAAGAGTCTGAGAGCATCAAAGCCTGATTCTCTGTTCTGCCATAGCCCCCACCCCAGTGAAGACAAATCTTTATAGACTAATTCTAATACCTGATTCTTCCATTAATCACCAGCAAAGGAAAAACTGACAGAAAACTGGGACAAATAAAATATGTTCAATCTGGAAACAAATGTTTCATTTTTCATTTTTTTTAATATAACCTAAATTAACTTTAAAATGAAACATCATTTCAAAATTTAAAATGCAGTGATTAATTTTTTAAAAAGATGAAACAAAGTACTTTTATTTTTATGCTGAATTATGAAATAAATAGACTGAATTTACATACATTTCCAAAACACTTCAATAAATCCAAACAGCAGTCTTCAGCCAAGAAAAAATTTGATCAAAATTTTCCACCAGCTCATGTTTTCTCTCTTTGTGCCTCAATTCTATGTTTGTAAAATATGGATATTGTTTCTTCTCTCTATCTTGTCTACACGGGTTTTAAAGTTTTCAGGGCTGGGACTGTGTCTGCATTTTGCCCATGAAGGAGGGAGATGTCTCTCCCAGAGCTCAGGACTGCTAAGCATAATTGTAATATGTTAATACCATAACAAATAACATTTATTTGGCAGTGATTTCAAGGGCACCTGACTTATAATATATGTCCACTTTTTTTCCCCTCTGATTTAGTGGGGAATTCTCTAAAATTCCATCATTACAACCCATGAATGAACTCCTGCAACCTTGTCTGCAGTGGGATTTCTATGTTGGCGTGCTATTAACAGAAATGGTCTTCCAAGCTTTTTAATTGACTCCTGGTGCTCCTTTCTTACAGTCATTGTTCTCCAGACCTGCCTGCAATTTTGGTCTGAAAAATAATGGAATTGCATGTAGCTTCAATTAGGGAACAAAATATCTACTCATCTGGGGCTCTGTGTATTTTTCACACCTGAAAATACTTGGTAAATGGCAGTAAGCAAATGCAAGGGACATAGACGCTAAGAGGAAGCCTCTGTAATTGAGGTGCAGTATAATGGGAAGAGGCTGAGTAATAACAGCCATTAATAACGAGACTGTAATTAGAGGTCAGTTGGAGAAAGGCTGAGTGTGTTCCACTGACTGGCTTCAAGGCATGCAGAAAAACAACGCTGGAGGTTTACCACAGAGTAATATGAGCTGTGAATACCTTGTTTACCCAAATCACCACGCTGCTACACCATTAAATACCAACAGCACTGCTGGCAGGCAGTAGGTTTCAAAAAGCACCATTGGCTAATGCTCCACTGGGATATTGGGCCCGGCAATGGGGCTGATCTAACTGGATCCATCTAACAGCAAGGGGGATACGTGCGTCTCTGTGGTATTGCTGATTTGCCAGAGGTTATGTAAGGAGACTTGCTGAGCCCTTTCAGAGCAGGAACTGGGCTATTTTCTGTCCATGGTTGGAGCAATGGAGCTGCATCCCCGTGCCCACAGTGATGTTGGGCACATGCTGAGACACCCAAGAGTCTGCACCTGCCCAGTCATCCAGAACAACAGCCAGAGTATAATTTGGATTTGGAATGAGTGTAGCCCCATCCTCTCTGAAGCGATGCATGGACAGGACTTACCTCTTGCGTTATTAATTGTGCACTTATGAAGCTACCCTGCTTGCTGTTCTGCCGCCAGCTCAGCTTTGCAGACTTCTGATGGCTCATCTGCAAACTACATTACTCATTCTTGCTTTCTGTGCCTCGTCACCATATTTCGCGCAAACACTTCAGGGAAGGGTCATCTCTGGATAGATGTGCACACAGCAGCTAAAACAAGAAGGACGACTCTTTGTCTACTCTGTGATACTACCAAAAAGAAGAAATCTTTCATCCTAAACAATGATCTCTGTGGCTATTTGGCTAGAAATAATAGAAGAGTGCTATTCATGTGCAGAGTCGGCAGTACAAATGCTGAGGTCACTAATATCCCAAATAAGAAATTAAAGCTTTCTGAACAGCAACCCTGTGCTCAACTAAACCTCTTAAGAGGAAATAGCTAACACAACTCTCCATATTTATCCAGAGGCCTGTGAAGAATACATGTTAGTATTCTTTTCTCCAAATCAATAACACTTCAATAAGGGGATTATTAGAAACACAATATCATATTTTCTAAAAGGCTCATTATAAAACACAAACAGCTTGGTAATGTATTTAAAATGTTGATTACCAAGAGTTGCCTTGGGATTGTAATAGTTTTTGCATTTTTTTTTCCCCAGAACAGAATCAGATGAGGATGATAATTGTTTTTCCCACAATAGCCAGGCAGCAGGGCAAGAAAATTGCCGTGGCTTTGCTAGTGCCTATGCTTAGACTGGGGCTTGTGGGAAGATAAATCTTTTTTCTCCTTTCTATCATATCCTCCAGACAACTGCTTGGAAATATAGGCCCATCAGCATGCTTTCTTCTCTACCTGCCCTTCAGGACCAGAATGCTTCAGTAGCATCACTGACAAGAGGTTATTTTTATTACTGAGCCACCATTGGGGTCATTGATATCTTTGAGGCCCAAGGTCTGTGTGCCACCCAAGGCAACTCCTATGCTAGCGGAGAACTGTAACTTGTATGGAGTGAAAGATCACCACAAAGCAATTTAATGCCATTTAGGAAGAAGGGCTAGAAACTCTGAAAAGTCTACTGCAAGCCTAGCTACTCATCTTATGTGAAAGCGACTTCAAAACCACAATGCTAGGCAACAGCTAAGATTCTAAGACTACAGATTACTTCCCCACTTTTTACAGAAAACACTACTCTTACGGACAAAGGGCAGTGTTAAAGAGACTGCTCTAAACAAGGGAGTGGCCCCCTGCCAGATTGCTTGCAGAGAAATAACATGCTAGTAAGAAACAAAGTAAGAAAGCCAGCACTGTCTTCTACATCAGTACTAGAGGACGAGAATATTCAGCATGAATTTTTGATGAGCCATCTCCTTCTTGCACTGTCACTCCTCCTTAGGAAACCATTTGTTTTATGCATATATAGATAGATAGGAAACATACAATGCTAAAGATTTCAGCCAGCTATTCAGTAGAGAAGTATACTAATTCATTAATTTGGCCATGTTCATAATGAAAAATATTCCCCTGTTTCTGCCTATTTCAGAAGACTGTGAAGTTCTCTTTCTGTGTTACAAGAAACAAGTCAGAGCTGAGGTGGAACTTCACCCAGCACAGGGTATGGACAAGTGTACTGGGGCATATAGAGGTTCTTACTGCCATCTATGAAGGGGATTTGCAGACTGGGACACTAAAAATGAGCCAGTTAAATATTTGTGTACTGCACTCATGCCAGTTCTCCTGGAGTCTGCAGAAATAAAGTGTTTAACACCCTTCCTGAGGGCTCTGCTGCATTGCTCCCTTTTTCTCTCATCC
>NW_008825262.1:760988-766050 GCF_000699105.1 Pygoscelis adeliae
CAGATGATTTTTTAGTGATAGCTTTTTCAAGTTATTTTTTTTCAGAGCCATTACAAAACACACAACCAACACAGTCAAATCTCATTGCAAGGTGAACTCACCACCCTGAAATCAAATTCTCATGGAAATGAAATGGCTGACCTAAAATCTCCAGAACATTGGATGAGCTTGCATGATAAACAAGTTTTAATGGCTCTGCTGGCACCACTGAGTCTGTTAAATGTCACTGCTTTCCTAAATACCTTTGGGGGGACGACTGCTTTACCTGTATACTGCATTTTCCCCTTCTTATTATTAGTGTCTGCAAAGTTGCCATCCTGGAAGCCATTGTGTAGGGACTGCAGATTGCTTCATGCTCATTTTCCTCTGTGTTCACATCAGCTATTCCTCAATATCCAAGTAGAATTTTTGCTTGGGACAGTTTTAAAGCAAGCTGCCTGATGCATGGCAGGCTGAGCCGGCACAGACGCTGCATTTCTCCTCTGGAAGGACAAGGCACATCCTCATGGAGACGTATCTGCTGATCCCTGCTGACAAGCCTGATTAATGTCAACCCTAATCCAGATTTGTAAAATACAAGTCACCAGAATCAACAACCTCTCCCTGCTTCCCTTTGGGACTACTTCTTGCTTTCTTTTAAGTCAACAGAATATTTGCGCTACCCTCATGCTTTTATTACACAGGTCTGTATTTGAGGTGGTGAAAATAACTTGCATTGTTAGTAAAAGCAATAAAAGTAATGCCAGACTCGTTGCTTTGTTAAACCACATGAGCAGCACCAAGCAGATAACCCAGCCCAGTGGTATATTTACTGTGAAACAGCAAACCCTGCTTTGTTCTCTCTGAATGTCACTGAAGTCTGTAGAAACAGGTCTAAATACAATTAGGGAGCATTGAAAGTTAAATGATTGGGGCATTTGCATCCAGCTATTAGCCTGAAGCACAGACTGCTGTGCACAGAACTCAAGGGTTCAAGCATTGACCAAAATAGCAGTAACACAGAGTTTCACTGGGTTTTGCTTTGTGGTTGACTGCGTTCCATAGTTAGAAATTGTAGCTCATTGCATTAACTGTACTTTCCTGGATTCTTTCACGGGGTGCATAGATGGCAAGAAATGGCTTGCAGAACAAAAAGCAGTGTTGGAGCACATTATGTTTTAACTTTCACTCCCATCGGCAAATGCTTGTATTTCCTATGAGTTTCTTTTGTTTAATCATCTAGACTACATTTCCAGGATTTAGAAGAAACTGGGTGCCTGGAATGGGAAAAGGTGAGAAGTTAGAAACTCTTGCACATTTGAAACGGCAACACATATCCTCGGGTTCTGTCCTCCTAAGCAGTGGCCAGCCAGCCAATGCCATGAATGTCTCAGTTTTGCCTTCGATTACATCAGACTTTGCCAGATGCCAAAGGATTTTAATTAGGGTATAAAAGCGATGTATGAAAGTAGGAAACTGGGACAGTGTAGATAAAACAAGTGGCCAGTGGCAATTTATTCCTTTTGGTTCCACAATACAGTTTCCGCTTTGGCCTCATGCTGCCTTTCTCTGCAAGGAAAATGTCACCCTTAAGATACAAGCAGTCAAGAGTACTCCAGGATCCCAAGGACATTGGTCCAGAGGCTTCCCATTACTCTTCCTCCCTGCGGCAGCCCCCTCACCACTCCTCATGAACACCCAACATCCTTTGTAAGTCTCTCACAGGAGCTGATCAAACACTGTGCCAGCATTAATTCCCTCCCAGCGCCTGCCTTTGCAGGGAGGGACCACGTGCTGCGCAGGCTCCTGTAGCCCCATAGCACACGCGCTGTTCTCTTATCAGCAGGTATTGCAGCTTAAATTCTCTCTGCAAAGCCTCTGCTGTCACTTTGATGTTGCAAGTTCACATTGTGTCCGTGTCACAGATAATGCAGTTTCTTCTGTTTCTTTCTCTGTCACTGTGTTCCCCTCTGGCTCTTTTTTTTCTTCACAGTTTTCTTTCTGTTCTCTATCATGTGGATACAATAGCCCTTTTCAGTTCTCCACAGACCACATTGACCTGTAATTGCTCTCCTATCTCTAAGGAAGGGAAAATTCATTCTGATTTGATCACCTTATTTTTCTCTGTATAAATGATAAATGCTTCCATTAATCCATCTGTTTTCAGTGGTGTATCTGGGTGAAGCACGAATAAAACTTCTTACATAACAGCATGTCAAATTACAAATTTCCCTGTAACCCATTCTTTTAGACACTGTCACTGTTAACACACCTACTTCCTTTATCTACTTAAACCAATTCTGATGCTAAGCCTTTGAGACCTCTTCGAGAGCAGGTCCATCAGCTGGAAGCAGGAGCAGAAAATGTAGAAGCAGCTGCTGAGGCCATTCTCTCCTAGGTGAAAGCCTCCTTTGAAGTCAGGGGGAAAATTTTCCTAATGCTTTTTGAGAATGTGAGTTTTCAGCACAGGTGAAGACAGTGCGACAGCAGGGGAAGAACCCTATTCCTGAATGCCACAGCAGTATCTGTCAGGTGTGGGTCTCTGGTCCCCCCACGATGGGGTGGTCACAAAACTGAGCAGCAGCAGACAGCTCTGTTGTCTTGTCCTGCTGCCTCACTTTGCAGAGGATTATTCAGTGTTTCCCCAGCTACAATCCAGTCATAATAAATTTCATAACAACAATATTTTTGCAGCAGAAACTGTATTACAATAGAATCACTGTCATTAGAGCTGTTATTATCCCACGATCACTACCATGATAAAGCTGTGCTTGTTACACAAGCAGTAAACTCCATCTGGGGAGAGCTTAGCATAAGAAGCCAAGACTAAATCTGCCCTGTGGGAATTGGAATTTCAGGTTCTTTCTCTCCCACTTGTTTTTCTCCTTTTTGTTAACAAGTAGAAAGAAACCACTGTTGCCACTTGTCACCTCTTGGCTGGTATCAAAACCTTGCAGAGCTTCATCAAGCTGTGCAGTCGAGTGGATGAATGTAAGAATATTAACCAAGCCATATCGGTACAGACCAAGAGTCCATGTAGCTGAATACCTGCCTCTGTAGAAAGGGTGTCAGACTAGGGCACATGCAGGGTGAGACTTTGCCCAGGGCCCAGCATCTCACCTCCTTTATATGCATATGCATATAAATGCATATATATGCATACCCATTGGGCCAGGACTCCCCTCCACTCTGGTACCTGCCTCCACCAGTTCCCATATAAAGCTAAAAGGGCAGCACAATTTCAGCATCACAGATAAAACACTCTCAAGTTTTACAAGCAGAGAAAGTATTTTATTGGCACAGACTCTTTTTTACTAACCTGGCATAAAAGCTATCAAACTGTATAAATAAACCTGGGGAATTATCTCCCCCTCAGCCAGGACCCTCACTGGGCCCTGAAGAGATTCAATTAAAATGGGTTATAAATTTCTGATAAAGGATATTTCATCTCCAAATTGCGTATATAATGATGCTTTTGCTGCAGTGCTCCTCCACCTCTACAGAGCAAGGCCAGATTCTCAGCAGGGCTAAAACAGTTGGACTCTGGCCTGGGCCGTGCCTTGTTAACCACCCTGTACCTCCACTGTCCCTCTCTGCATCGCAGCAAGGTGCTGGGGAGCCTCAGCACTCTGCTAGAGCTGTACAGGGCTGGCTCACCATTCCTGCCCTGGGGGCAGAAACACACTGCAGTATCTGTTCTTCACCTGCCCCGTGCTGGGTCTGCCCTGTTGATTTGAACTGCGAGGTGCTTGGGACCAGAACTAACCCAGACTCGCATTTGCAAACTGTTCAGGTGCGCTGAAATGCTGATGAACCGTGCTGTTCCCCAGGGAGCACAGCAATGACAGCTGTGCAGCGTGCGCGTCTTGCACCGGAGCAGTGTCTAGGCTGCCTCTGGCCTGTGACCTTAGGAGACGGAATGCATCATACTGGGGCATGGGCTGCTACTGTGCTCGGCACGGTTTCAGTTCCCACCTGCACTTTCCCACTGAATTTAAATGCAAATGCAGAAATGGGAAATCATGAGGAGAAGGGAGGGAGAGGGAGAGACAGACAGACAGAAAAAAAATCCTTGCTGGTGCCTATGCCTAGCAAATGAGAACACAAGGGGCCCAAATAAATACTGGGCACTTTGGCAAGGAGAGAGCCAGGGAAGCTTTCA
Organism: Pygoscelis adeliae; assembly: GCF_000699105.1. Lineage (NCBI taxonomy): Eukaryota > Metazoa > Chordata > Aves > Sphenisciformes > Spheniscidae > Pygoscelis > Pygoscelis adeliae. The sequence continues at coordinate 765,130 of NW_008825262.1, forward strand.
AAGCAACACATAAGTATCAGTGATGTAGGCAGCACAACTGATTGGTGCGATCACGCCTCTCTCCAGCTCCTGATCCCTCCCTTTTTTTCTTTATGCAAAAGCTCTATTAAATGCTATAGAGAAGTAAAACTGGAACATGGTCAGAGGCAACATATAAGGAATTAACAACCTTTGCCTGAATTCCCAGTTCAGCTAAAGGGAAGATGGTGGGAGACGGAGAAGCAATAAACATGGTACTGTTCAGAAGAATGGAGCCCTGAGCTGGGTGCTTCTCCTCAGGCAAAACAGGGGCAAGGCAACAGCAGTATACCCTTTGTGCCTCTGGGATGCGAGTTTGCTCCCAGCAGCAGAAACAGCTTCAAATTCATGCTAGGGAGATTCCCAAGCCATTTCCCAGCTCTTTGCAGGCTGCCACTGGCCTCACCTGCCTGGAACAGCAGCAGTTCTCTAAGGGCACATAACATCCCCTCTGCATGCCAATCCTCTTTTGGGTTTGCATTCAGAGGGGTTTTCCATTAGCACCTTTGTCTGCCATGGACAATGTCCCTTCAGGCTGGGCCAGGTACAGACCCTTCCCATTTTGGTCTTACAAGCAGCGCTTTTGTCTGCAGCAGGGAGAGTGTGAGCACGGAGGAGGGAGCTTGGCCCCAGCATTGGAGTGGAGTTCAGCCAAGGGCATTTGTTTTCCTGCACTAATCAGCCACTTCCTCTTCCCACCCCTCTCTGTCGGCCATCGAGCTCCTGTTCCACAAACCACAAACCACAAGCTGCAGCTAGTTCAAGTGAGATGCACTCTTCTTCAAAAGACTTGGCTTTAGTTTGGAGGACTGGGTTTCTTTGTTGTGACCATGCACGCTTACTAACATTCAATCTGCTGCTCTCTGCTGCAACCCTGGATAGGGGGGGATGCAAAAGACTGCA
>NW_008825262.1:766144-767135 GCF_000699105.1 Pygoscelis adeliae
GTTCCTTACTATACACTGTGTCTTGGCTGGGGTACCTGATCTAAAACAGAATCTAAGCAAGTCAGCCTCTTAGCATGACAGCCAGCAAGGGCACTTTCTTGAAAAAATATCATTAGCCTTCGAGAACCCATTCGCTGGCCATCTTCGGAAAGTGAGTTTTGCAGATTGCTGATGCATTAATAATTTCCATGGCAGCAGGGCAATGACAGAAATGGATTTGGCTTACTAATAACACAGTGAAGGCAAAATCCAGATTTGATCCATCCCTTCCCCTCTATTTCCCCAGCATCCCTGTTTTGAGGGCCCACCTGGGGACCCTGACTATTTCTGTACAGCCCACATGGGAGTAAGTAACCCCTAAGTCTGACATGGCATTGGGAGAAAGTAAAATTGTTTTGACAATATTGCATTAGGTTTAGTTCAGAACGGCTGGTGAAGGAACAGAAGCTTCTCACCCTTTGCTTCACAATAGTTCTCTGACTAATGCAATACAACTGTTCTGCTGTTCAGCATCTTTTAGCTTCAAAATTTGGGCAGTACTCACATGCTTATGGGAAACCTGAGAAAAACTTCTACTCTTCAGTGGGTACAAAACTGGCTGGACGGCTGGGCCCAAAGAGTTGTGGTGAGTGGAGTTAAATTCAGTTGGTGGCCAGGCACAAGTGGGCTCAGTACTGGGGCCAGATCTGTTTAATATCTTTATCGATGATCTGGATGAGGGGATCGAGCGCACCCTCAGTAAGTTTGCAGATGACACCAAGCTGGGCGGGAGTGTTGATCTGCTTGAGGGTAAGAAGGGTCTACAGAGCAATCTGAACAGGCTGGACTGATGGGCTGAGGCCAATTATATGAGGTTCGGCAAGGCTAAGTGCCGGGTCCTGCACTTGGATCACAACAATCTCATGCAGTGCTACAGGCTTGGGGAAGAGTGGCTGGAAAGCTGCCTGGCAGAAAAGGACCTGGGGGTGCTGGTTGACAGCCGGCTGAACAT
>NW_008825262.1:767568-769472 GCF_000699105.1 Pygoscelis adeliae
GGTTAAACATTGGAACAGGCTGCCCAGGGGAGTGGTGGAGTCACCATCCCTGGAGGTATTTTAAAGATGTGTAGATGTGGCACTTAGGGACATGGTTTAGTGGTGGACTTGGCAGTGCTAGGTTAACGGTTGGACTTGATGATCTTAAAGGTCTTTTTCAACCTAAAGGATTCTATGATTCTATTTCATGCTGGACACAGCCTTAGTCCCGGGGGAATGTTTACGGTCAAGTTATTCAGGCTGGACCTAAAGATAACAAGAGAAAACCTGACAGCCCATTAAATACAGAAGTAGTGCTAGGTAGGACTGAAACTCTAAAGTGCCTGCAGCAGTAAAAGTAGGAGGTAATCTCCAACCAGGGCCAAACCAGCAGTTTTTGCTATAAAAAGATTGAGGAAGAAGGCTGAATTTCCCTTCAGTTGCCTGTTTATTATTTTATGTAGCACTGTGGGTGGAGGTAATAGTTAATAGACATGTAAAATGACAGTCCCCACAATTAATAAATAAGTAACATTGATAAGCTTTGACAGATATCAGGATAGCAAAATTTTCTAGATAGTAATTCCTTCTAATGTTAACTTCAATGAGAATAAATGGATATTACACATTTGGAATTGAGTTAGACTCATTCCCTATGTCAGGCCTGGCCCAAGGTACTTGGCACCATGTAGTCCAGTGTGGGACAGGAATGGCCCAGGTACTGTGAGTCTTCCCCGCTCTGCTACAGATCTGCTGTTTGGCCACCTCCATTTCTCACCCATTTTATCTGGTTTGTGAGATCTTCAGGGCACAGCTGCCTGCTGGGAACTCAACCCCTCAACCCCAAATCACCCTGATCTCAGCTTAGGGCCCATAGACGGTACCACAGTGCAAAGAGTACTTACGTGTGGGTGTTGAAATAATCTTTCTGTGGCCTTACAGAAGTCCTCAAGGGTCTGATTTTAAATTTAGTGCAGTCACTAGGAAGAAATGTTTTTATCCCATGTCAGGTTATCCCCTTTGCCTTCTGCCACCCACCAGTCATTTACTTCTCATGGAGTGACTGACAAATGATGGCAATATATAAACACCCTTTAAGCACTTTGGCAGCTGCCACGCCAGGAGAGATAGATGTCTTCTGATCACAGTGGATGTTTGCTTTCAGAGAGCAGAGCCCTCAACTTAAAGAATGGAAACCTGGTTCAAGAGAAACAATAGTCTCATACTTGTCTCCTGCAGGACTCTTTGCATGTATGCTTTCTTTTTATTTTTACTTCATTTTCACCACGTGTCAGTTGCTCACATTCCCCAAGGAACGTTCAATAACAAACAATGCTAAAAACATCCAGTTGTTTCAGCCCAGAAGGGAAACACTGGCAGTCTCCAGAGAAATCCCATGTGCTTGGCCCTGGGCAGGCAGCGATTCTGGCCAGGAGCTTCTGGCCGTGGTTAAGGCACCTACCTGGCACAGATGCTTCAGTCTTGGCTCTGCTGTGCAGTTGCTCTGTGAGCTTGGGGAAATCAAAAATGGCAAGTACCAAATTCCCATCTTGTTATCTATATTCTTCATTCGTTCCCATGGGAAGACAAGACCCTAAATACCTTTGCAGACAAAAACAACTCTTCCTTTTGCCATTTTTTCCTTGTCCCTCCCCGTCAGTTGAGACTGTCAGCTTCTTGAGACAGATCCTCTGCCTAATGCTAGGCAACATTCAGCTCAAGCTATCATCACACGGATAATAAACAGAGTTTGTCATGTTTGATGCTTCCCCAAATCAAATCCTGCTCCAAAACTTGAGACCTCGGCCACCCCCTTGAGTTTCACTTGGATGAGTCTCTAGTCCACTTGAGTCTTCACAGGAAGGTGTGAACCCACTGGGTTTAGGAGGGTTTACTTTCAGAGAACCAAAGGACCCCTGGAGCCT
>NW_008825262.1:769493-775536 GCF_000699105.1 Pygoscelis adeliae
TGCAGGGCCCATTTCCTTGCCCTCCTCAGCTCTCTGCATTGCTCATCTGCCTCCATCAGATACAGAACCCATTTGCAAGGATGTACACAAGCCACAGGATGGGCTCTGCTATGTTTTATTCTCCCCTCCTGGCCTCCCGAAATAATTTAATGTAGAAGTGGCTGATGGCCTCCTTTATCACTGCTTGAATTATTAGCAAAATAATTATAGTGGTGGCAGTACCTGAAGGTCTCGTGCATGCAGCCCAGATGCTCCATCCCCACACTGCAGGCTTTCTGGGAACCAGCAGGTGACGCTGAGTTGGCTGCTGGCCAAGGCTGCAGAGATAGACCAGGCTTTCTGGGATGGCCTTGAACTGTAGCCCAGAAAACAGGCAAAGGCGTTCCGTGCAAGGGTGATTTGGAAGGCTCTAAACCAGGTTTCAACCCTTCCCAGGTTTGTACGCCTGCCACTGTGTAGTTTAGGGATAAAATATTTTACCTTTAGCAGAACATGCCACCATGTGGTCACCACTACAATAATATGAAGATGCCATACATATAGGCATCTATACGTATAAGCGTAGATGTAATATATCTTATGTATCCTTTCATAAATGCGTAGCTATCTTTACACGGTCGAATTTCTACTGCTGTAACTGTGTCTATGCTATGCAGGTCAAGAACAGCTTAAACAGATGCAACCCTTGTATGTAGAACAGCCTTTAAATTCATTGACCATGTTCTCCCAATGACTAAACCTGCCAAATAGCTCAGCATCTACAGTTGGCTTTTGATTTTCCAACAAATTCAGTCGATACTTAGGTATGGACCTGAAACCTCTAGATTTTCCAGAGTACACTGCCTCCACTGCTACTACATCATCCTTATTGCCTGACCGTCTTTAAAAAGGCTGGCTATATGCACTGAAGAGTGTCCCAAGTGATTTGACAGGCTGGTTTTCTTTTTGCCCATCACCATCATTACCTGTCTTGCATTTTGCAGCAGTAGAACATGGGAATCAAAGCTTGTAGTCAAGCTTCTAGTAACAATAGATAAAAATAAAATAACCGTAATAATCATTACCTATCTGCTCAGATATTGCAGTAGTGAGGAAGAAGGAAAGTCTATAAACAAATCAATCCTGGGTTTTTCATGTGCAGAGTTCCCCAAGTGCCTTGATACAAATTCTTTTACCTTTAGGATTAGTAGCATGTGGTTTTGATTCAGATCCATACTGATTTTTAATTAGTCTGTGCTGCATGGGGAAGCAGAGCAGCCTCCCTATGAAAACAAAGTTGCCACATTTCCCTGTCATCTTCAGACAGGTTTTTGTTTGCATATGGACAGCCATCGTCAAGGATGAAGCCTGGAGTGAGTTTAGTAAATATTGTCTTGTTGTTGACCGTCTCTGTCTTGAAGAGCAAATTTCTCAAATGCCAGAAGAGCTGTACCAGAGACTGCAAGACTGTCAGGCCTGGAGGCCCCATAACAAAAACCACAGAAAAAAAACAAAACCAGGTAAAATGTTTTTTAAAAATTCCAGGTTAAAGTCTATTGCTCACTGTATCCCTCAATTCGGACATGAAATGCCTGGGAGTGTGAGGTTTTTTTAACGGGCAGCAATCATTATCCACATTAGTTCTTTAATTCCTCAATTTCCAAACTCATTGTCTCTGAGATTTCTAAGAAAAAAAGTTACCCTTTAGAGGTCCTGGACTAAATATTTCTAAGGATAGAAGTTGTTAAAAATGATGGATGGTTCCGTGTTTATCAGTGCAGAGGGCCATCTGGCATAGAGCACCTCTCCCCTCTTAGGCAAGGAGCCCAGGACAGAGTTTGGAGGGGTTTACCAGAGGACAGAGCTCAGCTCTGCTGCTGGGAGCTGTACCATTTTGGCATGTGTGTCATGTTGGTGCTTTCCTTCCCTAGCCTGAGACCCCTCCAGCACAGGCATCCAAAGTCCCGTAGCAATTTTACGCTCTGCACATGTGGACATAGGCTTGCATGTGGTGCCAAGCAGCAGAGAAGCAGCTACACCAAGCTGATTGGTCTCTTAGATTCACCCATTAAGACGTGAAAAACTACGTTCTGGTGCTCTAAGGGTCCAGCTCCCCAGACCTGCTTTGCAGCCTCACTTGTACTCCTGTCCAGCCAAATGTAACCAGCAAGGTCTGGATTGACAGCGCTGTAGCCGTGCCTCACATATACACATGCTTTCCAGGAAAGGTGTTCTATGACACCATGATTTTATCACAGTGATGTTTTTCTTGAACTGCTAGTGAGCTTCTGTGATATACCCACTGTTGAATCTGTTTGCATTACTCTTGAGAACCATTATAGAAGAAAAGCATATGCTTATGAGTGTTGTTGGTTCTGCAGTGTTTCAAATACATGCTTTTCCTTTTGGTTAAAAGGTTCTTTTGCCTGCAAAATTTTCAGATGCACTTTTCTCATACTGGAAGATTTAACAAGATATGAAATTTTATTAGCAGCCCCTCATGATGGGCTGCAACTGCCAAATTGAAAAGCAGTCAGTATACTTCAAAGAACTTGTAAGTGATCGGCTCGTTTCCCTCTAAGGATTGCCTGAGAGTAGCTGCCTATGTCATACAAAGTAGGGCAGAGGACAAAGCTGCCAAATCTCAGAAGCAGGGTATGGAAGTTTAGCCATTTTTTATCTAAAACATTTCTTTATAAAGGCTGGATCCAGAATACATTGAATTCAAAATCCCACTGGCCCTAAGATTGTGCTGCAAAGTGTTTTTTCATATGATACCCAGGATCTTTATAGTTTTTATCTAGCTAGAAACATCACTAGAAGCCAGAAGCTTTGCTTTTGAGATTTTCCTACCTTCTCATCAGAGAGCTCACAATATCCAGCTGTGCTGGTGCAGATACCTTCCAAATTGTTTCCAATGGAAATTTTAACCTATAAACTGCTCAAGTGTTTTAAGTAAGTACGATACTCTCAGAGGGAGGATGGATGACCCATTAAGAGGCTGCACCCTGAGACTCAATTCCCCGCTTGGCACTGATATGAGGGACAAGCTCTGAGCATGCCTCTTGCCGCTGAGCAATTGTGCATCCCCTCAGCCTGGGCAAAGACAAGACTGCTGAGCTCCCAGCACAGAGGGACTGCTCAGGTCTATCCTCAGCCATGGAACAGCAAGGGCTGCCTGCCTCCCTGGGGTCAATTAATTTTCCAGCTGCGTGCATGTCGTCAGCACTCCCAGGCTGTCTTTCACTAAAAGTCACTCATCTCTGCAAACAAATCAAATGCAACAGACCTGGGAGCACTCAACCTTTAGAAAAGGGTCTTCAAATGCTCCCTTGCTCCCATTCAACAGTCCTTTCCCCAGAGGCTATAGCTAAAACACCCCTGGGTCTCCCTGCCTCCCTAACCATCAAAAGCAGCTCTGCCCTACCTGGGAAAGCAAAAATCACAAGAGCTGTTCATTTGACAGAGAGCTTGCTTGAAACCAAACAGGGTTTTGCAGTTAGGAATTAATGTTTTGGAACACAATATTACTGGATTGATTTTAAATAGATGTTTCCCTTCTCATTTGTAATAAAGTGAATGGTGCTAAGAAAGCCAGAGGAAATTATATAAACCCAGCCTGCCTATTGCTTTGGAAGTGTCTTTAAATATTTCCCTCCCACAGACAGTGCTGGATTGTGAGTAGCGAATGACAGACAGAAGAGAGCAGATGAATATCTAGTTATGCAGGAAAATGAAATGTATGAATAGTTATTTTGAGGACAAATGTATTTTGACAGGTATCTAATTTCATTCTGTTGATAAAATGCACTTTGTCAAGTACTTTCTTGCATTCTGGAGTTGATGGTTTGGGTTTTTTTTTTTTGTTCGGTTGGTTTTTTTTAGTTTGCAATCTTCCTCTGTGGGTAAAAAACACACCTGAAAAATTAACATTTGTCAAACATCACAAAGCAATTTAATTTATTGTCATCACATATGTGTTTAAAAGAAAAAAACTGAATACCCAGGCACTATTTATTCAGTACAAAACCCAAAATTAACAGGGAGTTGTGGTAAGGCACAAACATATAGGGAAGGACCCAATTATAACCTGGCGATGAACAAGAACCACAAATCTCTTCACAACTTTGCATTCAAAGCAAAAGAGAGAAGAAACATGGATATTGAGTGCTGCTGCCAGCCTCACATAGCGGCAAAGCTAGAATCAGTGCTCAGCTCTGCTGTTGGTCTAGTGTAGAGACTGGTATCTGTCTGCATCACTCTTTTCCCTGCCCTCCTCTGCCTGTTGGGACTATAGAATCTTGGGTGCACTGATTGGATCTTCTCATGCTAACATGCATCACTCTGCAGCATGGCACTCTCCACTAATACAAATAATTCCATAATGCAAATAACAGGGGCAGCTCAATTACTATTGTAATCGCTTCTATTATTATTGTCCTTAAACTGAGAAAATGGTTTTCTGACTGCATAGAATATTTTCTGTGTCTGCTTTCCTTTGAGAATTTTCTTTTAAGGATATCATACCCCCCACACACACAAACATAAACTCACCTATATTTGGACGACATGCGCTGCTTCTCATCACTAATGAATGATAATGTCTGAGAAACACCAATGACCTTCAGCAAGAGCAGAAAGGACGCATCTTCTGACCTCACTTTTACTAATAAACAACAGTGAATGGAACAGTCGAGCAAACATGCAGCAGCCTTCTCCCCTGCAGGAACAGAAGATAGGAGGAAGGGACAATTATTCTGTTGTTCAATGCACTGCCGATGGGCACTCAGATATTCTGCTAACAGGTCTCAGGTAGAGCCCTAGATGCAGTAGAGCCTGCTGGTCAACACAGCAATCTGCAATTCAGCAGATTAGGCCACAAGCAGAGTCCCTGGGTGCTGCTATCCTCCACAGCTAAGTCCGGAGCACTGGTGAAGAAGAGATTACATTCTGCCATTCTCCCTGACTTTGGAAGAAACTCAGGAATGTTATAGATAGTGGGCAAATACCAAAGAAAAAAAAACCCTGCTTCCTTTCTACCTTGTTCTCTGTAAGAGTTAAGCTAGCAGCTGTTCACTGAATGTTGCAAATATCTTATTCCTCTGGTATCAATAACTGATTATCTTTATCCAGCAAAACAAATGTCTCAGACTGAATTTCGATCTCTGTTTAATATGTCTCTTTACTGTGGTTATTTCACTGACAATGCATGGGAATTTCATGGCTTTTTAAAAGCAGGACAAGGTAGCATGGATGGATTTCCTGCCAGTGAAATACTGGCATAAGGAAGCTCAATTTAGTGAGTGAGGCTTTGGGCTGCTGGTCTGGAACTTTGTGGAAGAATGACCACCTGGGAAACAGTTTTCCCTCAAAGTTAATAAAAAAATTATGATTGTAATAGAAGTTAATGACTAAATATCATCTGCCATAAAAATGGCACAAGTAGTGGTAGAAAACTCTGCTTTGGGGAAGAAAACTCAAAACTCACACCTACCACAACAGCACTTCAAAGGAGAGACAACATTTTGTCATGTATCAGCAGGAGACTTAGCTCTTGAACCTGAGCGTCCTCAAGCACTTTTTTCTTTTGGTTGGCATTTCTACCCTCGGTCTTCAGATCGAGGAACAAGGCACAGAAAGACAAAGCACCTCATTAGAGGTTGCTTAACAGGTGAAACATAGGGCCTGGCTGGGGGTGAAAGCATCCACATCTTCAGGACCTACCCAGCAGCACAGCTTCTCCTCACTCGTGGGACACAGGGCATGAACCTCACCATTTTTGCTGAAGAAGGGAGAGTGGGAGCCTGTCCCCTACTTAGCTTCGACAGCAAATAAATATTAGCCCTCCCTGTTACAGGTTTGGCCTAAAAGTACAATCTTTGGTCAGAATCAATCCATGGCCTATGACTTCAGTGGACAGTCTGAGGCAATTGCTGAGACTTTAGCTGCTTGAATTCCTCAACTTCGAGAGAATATTGGGTTAACTGTGAATAGCCCTAATATTTGGAGCCAGTCCTGAGCAAATAAGCTGACAGAAAAGGAAGGGGGAGGAGCAGAAGAGGGA
>NW_008825262.1:775562-779227 GCF_000699105.1 Pygoscelis adeliae
GCAGAAACCGCGGTACTTTGACTCTCAGTCCTGCCACATAACCTCACAGCTGTCCTAAGCTGCCTTTTGTCTTTAATTCCATTCTTCTGACATAAAAGGGGTTGGATTTTTTGCTGAAGTCCATCCTTTACAACTTTGGGGCATCGTGGGCAGAGGATAATGCCTCCCCCACACTCTCCTTCAGGGCTGGCTTAGTGGGAACTGCATGAGTGCTCGCAACAGCAATGCAACGAACTGGCTTGTTCCTGCTCAGGGGTTGGGAAGCTTTATTCCCAGGGCTGTCAGTACTGTGGCTTTCACTGAACAGAAAGTCACTGAAGGGAAGTAATTTGCTACTGACTCAACCCTTCCAGGTGACAAAGTGAAGGATGCCATAGGAGGATGATACCTGGGTGATGCTGCAGGGCAGTGCATTTGGGGCACACACCTCACTATTCCCTCCACCCTGGAGTCCCCTCAGAGAGCCTGCTTCTCAGCCAGGGCTGCCCTGTAATGCCTGGTGATGAACTGCAAGTGTCCTACTAACAGGTTTTAGGGATTAGAAGGCATTTAATGAACTATGAGCGCAGTTCATTGAGAAAGACAAAGGGGACTGCTTTCCAGATGCTGTCTGAATTTGTTCTAGCCTTTGCCCAGGAAAATCAACGGGTGCATTTCCCAGGCTCACCTCTAGGCAGCATCTTGCACCCAAGCTCACATTCATAGTGACTGCCCTGTTGCACCTGAGCTGCTTTTGCTTATCTCCCAGACCAACACTGTGCTTGCCTGTTTAGTTCTTAAGCACCTACAAACTGCCCCAGAGCAGCTTCCCTGCTTGGGGTTTCCCAAGGAGGCAGAAGCTAACAGGGCTCTTGCCCATAGGAAAGCAACAGCTCCTGCTTCAAACCTGCCCCTGCAAATTTCCCTGTGTCAACCAAGGGAGGGAACTTTGCCTGGGGAGAGAAGGAAGGCAGCTCCAGCAGGTGAGCGCATGGGATGGCTGCTGCATGGTAATGGCGTTGCTTAGCAACCTCTGCACCTGCAGTTCATTTAATTAGGATGTTTCTGAGCCTCTGATGAGGCTGAGCTTGAAAGGGCTTCTGCCAGCAGGGAGTGACCATGCAGTGGTCCTGCGCAGGCACCAGCTCTATCCCATCAGCTTCAGGCTCCACAGTCAGAGGTGAAGCAGCACAGGGACCACCATACAGCTCCACTGCCCAAATCTGGGCTCATGCAGAAGCAAAGCACCATGCCCCTACGGCTAGGCAGCAGCCAAGGCTGTTCGTCACTGCCTCCTGTTCAGCTCCACATCTGGAGAACCACTTCAGGCTTTTTCTCTTCCCTGGAGGGCAATTACTGCTCTCAACTACAGAGCTAACTTCCCACAATGACTTTTAAAGCAAAGCAGAATAAAAATATATGAGCTACTATAAACCTAAGCAGCAAATCTGGCTGGTTAAACTAGCCCTATCAACCACTGTTCCTATCTTTCAACAGGTTTTGGGATCCCCTTAGAGGCTATGGCTGGAGGATGCACATCCTTATTTCAGCATGCTATCAGCACGCTATCAGCACATCAGCACTACTGACAGAAACATGCTCACTTCACCCACATACTCATGAAACACTCCAGATGGATAGTCAGTCACTCCTACTCCTCAGGAACGATCCAGATTACTCTCCCCTTCTGGGTTTAATGCTTAATTCCAAACATTTATCATATTCTACTCCAAGCCTCCTACTTCTGTGCATGTTTATTCTTCCTGAAAGCTGCTGCTGCTTTAAAATCTCTTTAATTATCTCTTCCACAGTAGCATCTCCAGCTGGTACCTTCTGTTATGTTATCCTATGGATTGTGCATTCCTCCAAGTAAAAGCATTAGACCTCTGGAGCAAGAACTCTCCCCTTCCTGGTGCAGTGAGAAAGGATAATTATGACATCCTCTAAAACACAATGTGCCTCGAGCTGCATTCTGGCAGGTACCACCTTTCCAAAAAGATGCAAAGGAGACTTCTCTATTCTGAGTATGTAAGGGAACTATCATGTGAAGAGCTGACTTAGCAACCCACCTTCCACCCCACCCAAGTTTGCAGACTGGAGACCAGAAAAAGGTAGATCTGCTGGGACAGCCACCCAGGGCTTCAAATTTTGTGCTAGTTTGGGAAAACCTCATTTTGACCTCGTTCCCATCTCTGATTTTCCACTATTTTCCTTGCTTTCATTTGGAGTTTGCCTTTGGGGCCATTTGCCCAGGAGAAGTGATAGGAATCTGATACTGGTAAGACTAGGGGGTACTTATTTCTGACCATTTCAATTGCTCTGACCCGGCAGGAACAGCTACAGTCTCAGGCAAGGACATGCTTCTCTTTCCTTTACCAGGAATAGTAGTGTAGCACAAAATTGCTATTTTGCTTACAGGACAACATAGCTCCATGTAGCTGCTGCCTGGTTGGGTTCCCAGCAGTTTTATTGCTGTTCTGTCCAGGGCCCCTTCATGCAAAGGCTTCCAGTCTGAAAAACAGTGAAACCCAACCCTTTTGTGAAGCAGTAACTGCAGAAAATAACCAGTCTTAGGAACACAAGCTGCAAAAGTGAACCCACAGGATACTGGAACAGATTTGGGCTACTGAGCCTATACTTGCCCTAGTGTGGAGAAGCACCCAGCATTTCTATTGCATTTTCTTTCCAGCCCATATCAGAAGAAAAGGTCTGTACAAGGTGCTTCTCTGGGAGTTGCTATGGTTACAGCACAATGTTGCATAGCAACAAGCTAAGCTGAACATCACCACGGCATTTTTCCTTTCTAAATTCCTTCCCCTCGCGTATTCATCCAAATGAGTTAGATTTATCTCCAGCCCCAGCGTGAACACACAGCAGGGAACATCTACCAACTGCTTTTGTAGTAAGACCATCTCTGTGAGTAGTGTGACAGAATGAGGTGCGTGCTCCAGGCAACAGGAAAAGCACCGGGGCTGCCCCGCTGCCTGGTGCCTCTGCCTAGGTACAGCACACGAGGGCGGGTGGGAGAAGCTGGCACAGCCTCAGGGTAATTTCATGGGGATGGCCACGCTTCTGCAAACACAGATTGGAGATCCTGCACGCAACACCAGGCTGTAACAGAGTCAGGTCTCAGCTGAAAAAACACATTTACACCTCCAAGCAAATATTTAGGAGTCAGTTCTTGCTGCACTCCCTGAGGCAGAGCTCTGGGGCTTGCTCAACTTTGGCAGCCTGCTGACACCAGGGGCCATGGAGGGGGCACTCTGTGCAGAGCCAGGGAGGTAATGCTAATAGCCCCAGCACAAAAAGGCACCCAACACCTCCAAAGCACTTTCCTTCAAACCCAGAAAATTTTTCCTTACGCCTTTCAGGCTGCAGAGCTTTTCAGCATTACCATTTCTGGCAAAGAAAACATCCATTCTCCTTCTGGTCCAGGAGGTAACTGGCAAGTGTGGCTGACATTCAGGAATGCAGTTCAGACTTCACTGCGCCAGGGAGAAATTTATTCTCTCAATAAGGCTTGTGCCCACACTGTTGCTTGCTCTGACACCAATACACAGCTAGCCACACATGTTCAAGCTCCCCCATACCTATGCACCAGCCAGCCCCATGCTGCTTGCTACTTCATGCGTCCTCAAACACGCCCAGTACATCCACCAGTGTAATAGTATGCACATTTGCATTCC
>NW_008825262.1:779269-789755 GCF_000699105.1 Pygoscelis adeliae
GATCTGTGTACACACCTCCTGTAGCCTTTCACTGCAAGGCTGCTGTCAACTACAACTTCCTGCCATTCCCAGGATGACATAAACACTTTGGAAGCATGCTACAGAGTCACATCCCAGCTCAGTCACTTGTTGTCTTAGTCAAGAAGCTACTGTGGGAGGGATTTTTATTCCATTCTCCTGTTATTACCGCTTCTGTGAGGAGCTGTCTAAGCAGATATAACTCAAGAATAACGATGAGCCTAGCATTTACAGAGATTATTTCCTTTCCCATCCAAGAGCTCACCGCTGTTGACCTGCAGCCCTCTACCCCCAGCCAGCATTATGCTCCAGTTTCCCCATATTGTCTGTTTACTATATTGACTCTTTCCATCAGCCTTCTGTCCTCTGAAAAAAAGGAGGATAAGGTTTTTTTCTGAAAGCCTGACATGGAGAATCAGCTGTTTTTCTTCATCTGCTGTTGGTGTGAGGGGACCACATAGCGGCTGAAGTTCTGGGCCCCTGTTCTTTACATGATTCACGTCCAGATAGAAACCATGTCCTCCCAGGGAGGCACATGGCTGCTGCTGCACACATCTGTGCAGGCATACTGGCTGTGCATGGTACTGAAAGACTGTCAGTACAAATCTGCCTGACGTTACAAGGTCCCTGAACAGTCAGGCATGGGAAAAAAAAACAACAAAAAACCCCAACAAAGTCATTCAAGAAAGAAAAGTCCCCTTGCAGATTTACCATCAGCTGCAGAGCAGAAACTTTGTTTCCTCTTTCTTTTCTTATCAAACACAGAACTAAGGCAGAAAACAGCCTGGCTAGGAGTCCCTAAAGAAGCTTGTGAACTTTTGATAACTCACACTCCTCTCTGGATCTCCAAAGGAAGTTCATACATTAAGACTTGAGTTCTCAGGGCACTTAGCACACTGGGCCAAGATGCCTGGTCTGTGCTGCTAAGACAAACACCAGAAATGCTGCTGCACAGGAGGGATCCCACTGAGAGTGGGTGAAAGTCAGACATTTGGTTTTGATAAGCACTCATGGCTTTAAGAAGTGAAAGATTCAGGTCTTGTGTGAGGTCAGGTCTTTCACTCATCCTCAGACAGGACACCCTGACTTCACAACCAAACGTACAATAACATACCAAGCACCACCAAAGAGTCAATTGCATTTCAGCAATGGTGAACATTCACACTGACACCTTTCTCCATCCACTACTGCAAACCCAGGCAGGCTGCTCACAAGCCCACAAACACCAATGACGGCTGCTATCATCAGTTTCTCTGTGCCCAGAATTACTCAAATACTCAGATGAGCTGCATTGTTTCTCATTATTACTCCGCTGCTGTGACTGCAGTGTGCCTCAGAGATCAGAATCTCTGTGCAAGATGCTGTACAAACCCACAGCCAAACAACAATCCCTGTGGAAGGGATAAGCAGAGTAAGGGCAACCTAGGTGACACTAAGGCAATTACAAACAGCAGAATAAGCTGTGAATGCAAGCCTGTGTATGTATTTCACTAGCATTTCTGCAATGGGGGACAGGCAATTTGGAAAATCTAGCCTGATTTTCTTTGCAAAGCCCAAGGGGATCCTTAGCAGCATAACCTGCTGTCTGAGCAGTGGATACAATTACTACAATATGAGCTGTGCTAATGCAGCAGGCATGGCTGTATTGGACACAACATTGATTGCTTCTGGTGTTATTTTTAATATGTATTCACCACGCTTGCCTTTGTTGTGTGACAGCTCCTGACAGATCTGGTTTCTGTTGCACTGACCTAGCAGACAGGAAAGGAATCTCATCTCACTGGAAGAACAGCTTAATGAATGCAGCCACCAGGATTTGACTCGGTTAGGTGGTGAGCCAGCGCCAGTCACAGCGTGCTCCCCTCTCTGTTTTACTGCAGTGTCACTAGCATGTTTGAATGCTTTCCATAGAGAAAACAAGCATGTCAGGAGAGTTTAATAACATAGGGCTATATCAATGTCAGCTCTATCTGTGCAGTGCACTTCCCATGTCTGCAGCTGCCACCCAAGTTGTTCCACCATCAGAGGCTTGGAGATCTTTTTGTCACCATCTGGGAGCTGTTGTAATAGAGTTGGCACTTAACTTGCCACTCGCAAGTAAGGCCAGCTACCTGCTAGCCCCTAGGACTTGAGGAGCCCAATGGCTTTTTTGCAGCCCTGATGGCTGGCACAGGATCAGGCTCTTTGCCATGAGACAGGCAAAGAGTGTCATACCATCCCCTTGCATGCTCCTTCCCTTGACTTTTTCATTGCTGAAGCTGGATGAAGACTTCAGGAAATCCCCTGTTATACTAGCTGAGAAGTTGTGACCACTGAGGCTAGAAACTAGTAGCGTGTTTCTAGTTACTGGAGCTGAGAATTTCCAAAGAGCCTCTGTTTTGGCATCACAAATCTGTTTGAGCAAGGACTGGGCTATGTGACTCCCACGTGCCCCATCCCAAGCCCAGAACTCTTTCCAGAGAGCAGGCTGCATGGTACCTCAAGTGTATCCCACTGCGTTTTGCCACACAGGCTGAAAACAGGCACCTCCCAGAAGGGGACGTGTTCTTACAGTAAGCCAGGATGCAGCCCCATTACAAGCGATCACAATCTCTCTCAGACTGGCCCATTTCTGCTAAGAGTAGACTGGGTCAGAAATCTTGGTGGGTAAGTGGGACATACACCTGGACAAAGCAGGCTCATCTGTATCATCTCCAAAAGCTGATCTCAACTATATATCTGATGAAGTACAGTGACAGGTCCAAACCAGAAAAACAAGGCTCAGAAGAATTTCGCAAAGAAAGCCTTGCTCCAACATGTGAGCCCTCAGCTGTGTCAGTGCCTCCTCTCCTCGCAGTGGAGGTGTTACCTGGTTTTGAATGATGCTATCCATTTTTAAGCAGTGAAAGGACATAGGAACTAATCAAGGGTGGAAGGAAAACACCTGAAAATTTAGTGAGCAGTGATCTTGCTTAGAGGTTCATTTAAACAATAGCAAAGACTTACCAGCGATAATGCTGACATGTTCAGAACAACATGGACAAAAATACTTAGAGCTGACCCTCCCCTTGGCAGGGGAGTCTTTGATATCTTAAATTTTCTTCTTAGCGAGGGAATTCAGTTGCTTCTGGCAGCAGTTTCTGGCAGCCCTGGGACTCTGCGCAAGGATCACCCAAAGCACCAACCTCTTTGCTATACCAATGGCACCTCCATTGCTGGACAGATAGAACCACACAGAACTTCAAGCCATAACTTAGCACCTGAGACAACAGTGTTTGTGTTGTGCTTCCTCTGACCAATATTTTGCATATTTAAAAAAACAACAAGGCAAATTTTTACAGTCCAACAAACAGGTGGCAAGGAAACAGCTTGCATTAAATACTTATTTGTAACTAAGTAAATCTCCTGGGATTAAGGCTGTTCTTGCCAATATGAGAAGTTTATCTGTAATTATCCATGCTCACAAAGAGTGAGCTGCATTAAGAGGAACTACAGCTATTGTTTAGTGCTTCCAGTCCCCCGTCTTCACATTAAATCACAGCCTCTAGAAATCAGTAGCGCCTATCCCTCACAATGACACAGAGTAGTTGAGATTTTGAGCAATGCACAAAGCTCTGTGATTATATTAGAGCCCTTGGATGTGCTTGGATTCAGTGGGCTATCACGAAGCTCCAGCCAAGCAGAGCCACTTGAGCGAAGCAAACAAACCACCATGCAATTCAGTTATAGCAGATCGCACAAGCAGCAGCAAAGGGCAAGCAAAAACCAAGCTGTCTTTTCCTGAGGGCTGTGGTAAAACTCCAGTCTGAGTAGCCCAGCACAATCCTTGCTTAAGTCACAATTAGTGGGACTTTGGGGAGAGTTCAGAGAGTTCATTTTTAAGGGACTGCCTCAGATGCTTACAGCACAGAAGCATATCTCTACCTTGAAGAGTAAGACACTGCCACTCACAGAGTGAGCCTTCCCTAGGGAAGTGGTGGAAATGAGTCTCAGTTTGGGAGCTGTCATGTCATCTTCCTGAAAAGAAGGGGCTGGAGGAGGAGGGAGAGGGAGGAGAAAGCAAGAATCATCCTTATCTGCTCACCTCCTCCCCAGTGAGTCCTGTCCAGTGACAACCACTTTACATCCAAATGCTGGCTACCTTCTCTTTTGATAGGATCTATGGTCTGACCAAAGGTGGCAGACCTGGTGCCAAGAGGTCAAACACGTCCCCTCCCCAAGCCCCACATAGTGGTGTTGACATTTCAAATGAGAATGTGAGTGCAGAGGCATCCAGGAAGAAGATTATTTCCTTGGGCAGCGCAGCTCTGTACATTGATCTCTAATAATAAGCCTGCGTGCCTTAGTGTTTGTCTCCAAAATGGACTAATTCAGGCAGAGTAAATATGTCAACTAAATTGCTAAACATGTTAAATATCCATTGTCTTTTTAAGTTCAGGTTTCATAACTGCTATAAAACATGATGCATAATCCCCAGAGCCGAGTGGGATTTGAGAGACTGCAGAATGCCACATTAAACTCAAAGCTCCTGGGCCAATGATTGCAAGTCCATTTTGCAGTAATGAATTGTTTGGTATAGAGCACGTCATAGAGCAGATGTCTCATCAGTCACTGCGCCAGAGACTACAGCACTCTGCGAGGCTCAAAAATCATTCCTGGATTATGGTACAAAATTATGAGAAGAGAGAGATGCGAGTGTTCGATCTCAATAAGAGCGATGTTTCCATTCTGTTCCACATGTTAATAGACAGTGCTTATCCAGAAAGCAATTGGTAGTTTTCACTGCCTTGTGTATTGGACTATAAACACTTTAGACAAAGGCTTGGCTAAGTTAGAGCTCAGAGAACCAGCCCCAGGGCTGAGAGAGAGGAGAGAGGCGTTTGCTGGAAACCATGTTCTCCTGGCCTCGTTCACATCATCACCCCGGGCTCCCACTGTGCCACAAGGAGGGACTGATACAGGTAGCACATGACAAAGCATTCACTTAGGAGCCAAGAGCCAAGATGCAATAAAGTAAAGAGATGCAAAAGAGCTGGCAACATTTTCTTGCAAATTCATACGCTCCAGCTCCTTAATAATGTACACAGCTGCACACAAAGTATACCTTTAATTAACACGCTAGAACAAACTAACAGTAACCGATACATGAGAATCAGCTATTAGTAAATCCTCCCTAAACAATCTTCTCATGAACTGGAGTGTCTTTTGCTTTACGATTTCCCCACCTCCATGGGGACTCCTGGAAGACTCCCGTCTTGCAGACTTTCCCAGGAGTGTACTTGGCTGCTTGGAGTTCCCAGCACCACCTTCTCACAGACAAACCCAGACTCTTCCTGTTTCAGCTACTCCTACATCTCAGCTTCTCTTCTCCTCCTGCAGACTGAAATTCAGTTCCTTTCCTCTGCCTCTGCTCTTGGAGGGAGCATGAGCGCAGCTTCACACAAGCACTCAGACTACAATAGGTGCAACAATGCTCAAGTGGGGCCAAACACTTATGCCCACCACAGAGAGATCCGATGCCTGAGCGGGGAGCACTGCATTCACTTCCTACCTCTGCCCTGGGCCTCCCACATGACCTAAAGAAAGCCATGTACATCCTAACACCCCCAGCCCACTGCCCCTTCCAGCCCTGCTCTGTCTGGTGGGCTCAGCCAGCACTTACTCCACTGAGCTCACACATTCATATGCATATTTACACTGCCTCACACAGGGATGACCCACATCTCAGCCAGTTTCTGAGCAATCCTGTCCTGGTTTTAAAAAATCAGTTCACAGCAGCCTTCTCCCAATAGCAGAGCATCAGGACAGCAATCATCTTTAGGGGCCAGGGGGAGGAAGTCATTTGATCTTCTGTCTGATTTCTGGCACACATATGGCTCTGGTATTAAGATGTATCCCCACCTCATAGCTGCAGGAGCATTACGGGCTTAGGGGAGGGAAAGTCAGGAGTCTAATATCCAGTTAAATCAGAAACATATAAAGGAGCCAGGAACTGTCTTTCATTCCCTACATAATGCTTGGTTATTTACTTCAATCAGGATAGACTTTTGCAGAGAAACTGCTTGGGGTGGCTTTGTTTTTTTTTATTTGGTTGGTTGGTTTTTTTAATGAAAATAATTTTTTATCAAATTCAACTTGAATTTTATCTGCAATTTCCTGAGAGTTCAAAAGGAGAAGACAGAAGGAGCACAAGGCACCTTCTGACATTCTTCAAGGTCAGAAAAATCTAGAAAGGAAGAGGAGAATATCTCCATTGTGCACTCATACAAATTAAGTTCAAATTTAAGTTACCCAAGTGACTAGCCTAAATTTGGAGTCTCTTACGGTATTCCAGGGAGGAGAAGGAATTGGCAGAGCAGTCGGATTTCTTAAATGCAGTCTTTTTTACCAATACAGAACACATAGTCAAACCAGAGAGGGTTTCCTTGCCCTGATCTCCATGTTTCCATGCATCCAACCCCTAATGTTGGATGGCCAAGCTTTTTCCACACCACCACCCTACCCAAGCTTCTGTGGAAGGCTGGTCTTGAACACCTTTCTTTCCCAGGAATCCATCTCCCTGCTCCTCTTCCTCATATCCACCCTGCCTGAAATGCAAAATGCAGGAAAGCCCCTGGCTGGCAAAATTAACTCCTGAGCAGACTCATACACCTTTCTTTGAGGTACACCTATGTACCTGTGTGCGTCCAAGCTGACACCCAAGGGATGAGATATTCTGTACCTTGTCCCTCTGAGCCAGCCACTCCCCCTGTTCATGCCAGGAGTACCCAGAACAGGTTTTCAGATCAGCTTACCTGGCCTGGCACTACTGTCCGTGGATTAAGCAAAAGAGAAAGTAAACAAAACAGAAATCAGCCCTTAACCACTATTTCACGCTCAGCACTACAAAACAGTGATTATGGCTGGATTTTCCACTTCCTTCCGCATAGGGGAGAGAGGCATTAATATACCTAAGGCTACCCACCACGAGGTAAATTTGACAGAGTATAGTTGCATGTCTGAATATCAGCAGCCTGCCTCAGTGGTGTCTTTCTCCTGCATCGTCATATCAACAAATGGAGAATGTAACATCAAAACACAAGCCAAATAAGCCTGGATAATGGTCCTCCTAGGCCTGATGAGCCAGTGGGCTCCCTGGGAGAGAAAAGGGTCTGTCATCACTTGAATTCAGATAACAAATTCAGTTCTGCAATGAAGTGAACAAATGCATGCACCAGTGACTGTGCTCATACCCAGGGATTAGCCATCCTACCCCTACCATGATTGTCCTGGTTGGTTTCTCTTTTCTATTTTTAGTCTCTCTTCCTTCTTCATCTGGGGTAAATTAAAGACAGCTTTTCTCAGCCTCCTCCCATCAGAGAGGACACCCAGCTCTGACGCATATACTTACACTGCTCTGCAGAAAAAGGTGAAATTAGATTGAGATGTGACACATGCCTACAGTCATCTCTCCACTATCTCCCCGTCAGATATGTAGGGCAGAATCCCTGGTCTCTGGTACCACACTTGCACATTGCCTTTCAGTTGGGCTGATTTGCTCCAGTTTTGGTGATGGCAGATAGGACCAGTGGCAGCATACAACTTCCTCCCCTGCAGCACATACTGGTCTGCTTGCAGGTACAGCATCCTTCAGGACCTCTAAGGCCATTTCACGCTAAGTAGCGATAAAAGCTCTGTTTCCTGCAACTCTCACCTCTCCCTCTCTTGGAAATCAGAAACTTTACTCAGAGGATTATCCATCGACCTGCAGGCCTGACCACAAGGTGTTTTATCTGGTGCTGTTCCTGGCCTCGGTGCATTAACTCAGCATGTGCCTTAAAGGATACATCCAAGCAGCAGGACTGAGCATTTGCCTTCCATAAATTATTGGAGAGCAGCAATAAATCCACCATAGGATTATTGTCCTGATCTCCCTCCCATCCAGTTGTTGCACAGAGTGAATGATAAAACATTTACTGTAAACATTCATGTATATCTATTAAAAAGTATTTCCAAATGAAGGAGCTTTATAATGCACAGCTCTAGCATGCTTTGGCCTTGCTCCCATTATTTATCACCTGCAAAGGTCTCCTTGATTTCAGCAATGCAGGACAAGATTCCAAACAATCCTGGGAGCATCTGGTTAAAATGGGATTGGCTCCTTTAGCTCAAATGGTGCTGCATTCAGGCTTTTAAAGAGAAACTTTTCTATTACCATCTTCAACCTAAGGCAGCAAAATCTAATGCAGCTACAAGGAAGGATTAGCTAAGAGCAGAGGTCCTATTTTTTGCCAGCCAGTGGGAAAGAAAATGCAGGCAGCCAGTGTGCGCCTGACTGGAAAAACCTTTACACTTTGTAGTGAACCTTATATTCTGGAACAAAGCAGGACTTGAGGGAAGCTACATAATTGCTGACAAAGAAAATCTTGGCCTTATTTCTTAGCCTGCATGGAGTACCTTTTAGTAACAAGCTGCCACTGAACGTTGTCTAA
The DNA here is from genome assembly GCF_000699105.1 of Pygoscelis adeliae. Lineage (NCBI taxonomy): Eukaryota > Metazoa > Chordata > Aves > Sphenisciformes > Spheniscidae > Pygoscelis > Pygoscelis adeliae. The sequence continues at coordinate 787,738 of NW_008825262.1, forward strand.
CACTGCCAAGAACATTTTAATTCTTACAGCTCCTCACTTTATCACATTATTAGGATATTGTGCAAGTTTTTGGTTGGTTAGTTTCCATTGTTGATTACTGGTCGTGAATAGCAAAGCAACAAAGTATATCCAGTGACAGGTTCCACCACCGGGTGACATTACAACACGAGAAAACTGATTAATCAGGTTGTTGGAGTAAGACAAATTATTGCTACATAAATGTGTTAGAGATTACTGGAGCACTTAGCTAATTCTTTCATTTTTATCAACAGCAGTTTCTCTTCCCGTCAAAAGCTCTTACAGGGGTTTACCCTCACGGAAACACTCTTTAATATTCCATCTCATTGCATGCCATTCCCACGTACTTACTCATCCTCCATCAGCCTCAATGGATTTTGTTAACTATTCTTTGTGTCTAGTAGGCACAAAACCCCAGAAGGTAAAGCTGTGCAAGCTCAGGAGATCATTGATTTCTCATTGCCATGACCACTAATAGTCAGCAGACTCAAGTCAACATTACAAATACTTGGACTATTGAGGTACAGCAAAATTTGGAGCATATTCAATGCACTTATCCAGAACCCAAAATTTATATTCCACTTAACAGCAGAAAGCCAAAATATTCTGCATACATCTATCCACATTTTACTAAGTTCCTGCTTATATCTTATCCCATTTTAAGCAAAGCATTCCAACAGCTCAGCAAGCTTAAAGACCTAACACTGTACCCCAGAGCAGAATGCGTGCTATTCAGAAAAGCAATTGTTCATTCGGTTCTCGTTTTCTTCTGCCCCAGTCTCAGGACCATTGCAACTTTGATGAGATTAACATAGGCACAAAACATTGCAACTCTGATTCACAGTTGTATTTTGCAGGTTAAATTTCAAATAGGCCTTTCTCTCCTGTGATTGTCTAAGAGTTAAATATTAATACATCAGCACATAACATTAAGCAGCACAGCAGCTTCTCAGCATAAAGGATGTGCAGTGTAAATACATCAACGGTTTCATTTTCTTTCACCCTTCACTTGCCTCTGTAGAGTGCCAATAAGGAAGCATTGCTGTGTAGCTGTTAAACACCTTACAATGCTTTAGCTCAGCAGTGGCTGCGTTTTCTACTTCAGCCTGACACTTGGCTAACACAAGGTGCACTTTAAGGGAGAAATTATTGTCGTGTGATTAATCCACAAAAATAACACAGTGGTACTCAAGAGATCTTGCTTAATTTCTAACTTCTGCTACAGGCTTCCTTAATTTCTCTCTACACAAATTCTCAGAGATCATAACACTATTCCCTTCTCCCAGTCTCTGCACATCTAGTGCATTTAGTATATACCCTCCACTGAGCAGGGATTGTTCTTCATTAGATGTTCATACAGTAACTCCACAAATGAACTCCTGATCTTCTCAGACACGGCTTTGAGTATACCTGCAGTGCCACTAATAATCAAGTTGGAGACTTCAGTGAACTAGGCTTTTAAGAACAAGCAGCTATAAGAAGGGCCTAGTTCTTTCAGGTTTTTTATTCAGTACTGATTGACTCAAATGAATTTGTAATTCACCACACTATTAAGATGGTCCCCATTTGCCTTGCAGAAGTTCAGCAATACAGAAAGAAATCAGGGGTTTGGGCCAGCTTAGCTTTTACTGACTGAGTGTTCATCTTCCATACCTCTGTTACCCCTCCACACCTACCTCTGGAGGCCCTCCTGGGAAGCCAGGACAGATTGGTCCATCTTCCAAGATGCAGCTGCTACAGAAGGGGCACAGCTCTGCTGCGCACACTGCAGGAGGGAGGCAGGCCTGGGCTGCATCCTGGGACTGCTGTGCAAACACCAAGCCATTTTGTTCTACCACAAGTTGGAAACCCTGGAGACTTTCATCAGAAATGGCACTAATGTGACATTTATGCTTCATATTCTTGTTATTTACACAGAGATATCACTCAAGCAAACTCTCTCATATTTCTGTTTCAAATCCTTTCCTGCTCCTCAGACCTAGGGGAGATGGGCTTCATCC
>NW_008825262.1:789790-794314 GCF_000699105.1 Pygoscelis adeliae
GGAAAACGCCACTCACTGTTTGCTTGATTCGGTCCTCTCTTAAGTTCCTAGCCTCACGTTCCCAAGCCCAATGAGCACCCACATTAGACAGACAGGACGGCAAGGGAGATATTTCATTCCAGAATTCCCAAAACCCCACTCGGTGACTGCAGCATCCCAGAACAGCTCACCATCCAAGGTGCTGTGGATATAGCATCCTACAGTGCTAACTCCTCCATGCAGTTAACTCTTCCTTTGCACCACTGCAGAGCTCATCTCCTTGCTCTGCTCCAGCTATTTGCTTTCCTTTGGCTAAGTCAGGAGCAGGACAACAGCCTGGGTCCTCCACCCCTTAATCTATTTTGCGCATTTCTGTGGCATCTAATGCTGTTGCAAAACAGCTGCTCTATTGCAAGCGTCGACCTGGGCTATTTTTAGCTATATGATACTGAAAGGAAGCTTAAAGGAGGCAACTGTCTTCATTACAGTCTAAAGAGCAATTCCCAGACATTAGCCATTGTCTACATCAATTCTTTTATTAATCTGAGTGTAGTATTCAGACCAAGGAATATGTATACATGCGCTCTTAGGCTTCATGCTATCCTCAGCTTAGTTAGATTCATTTAATTACCACCATTAATAAGCAATAAGGCTCTTAAAGAGTAACAATTTCCTTCTGCTGATCATTTCTCAGGCTCCAAGACAGAAAATGTTGTCTCTTAACTGGTAGGACTGAGGAGGTAAAAAAGCTTTCCAAAGCTGTGGATCATGGAGGAAATTGCAAGCAACTTTAATGACTAGCATGTTTTTAATGCAAATTCTAGTGCACTTCACTGTTTTAATTGCACTGGTTACTTACAAGGAATTTACATAATCAAACTTATAGCCTGTTACTGTAGGCAAATCATAATGAAAGATGACCAACATCACCAAAGCACATGCATTGGTGACAGGAGTCCATCTCAAATATTGACAAAGAAGAAAAGCTACACAGATGGGTTTGTGGGACTGATGGTGAAGTCTCCCCAAAGCACAGGTCAGTCTTGGCATCAGTTTCTTCCTGAGCTGATTTAAAGGACAGGTAGCTCTGAAAAACCCTGTCAAATGTGTCTCAAACAGCACAGCAAAAGTAGCTTTACAGGGATGCAATCAAGTACTTTTTAATCTCTTAGATGTGCTCCTTTTTAAGGTTTTTAATTCTGTGATTTTATTTTTGTTTGCCTATTCTTTAGATAGAATTATATGCTGATAAATAGTACTAACCTGTTAGACATCCTGACTGATGAGCGAAGCCTTACGCACAGCATAAAAACCCTAAACCATCCACTCACCACACATGTCTGCACTGCATACAAGGGATAATCCAGGCACTCTTAGATCCAACAGTCAGGTTTCCCAAGCGAAGCCAAGGTAGTGGCTCCCTAGCAATAAATGCAGATGCTGATCACTTCCACCTGAGGCAAGGGTTGCTTTTGATGATGAAGGATTTCAGCTGTTTTGAGGTCAGTCTTAGACACTAATTAAAAAAAAAAAAAAAAAAAGAAAAGAAAAACCTTCCCATACTTGTTTCACCAGGAAGAAAAAAAAGAAGGTTTGAGGTTTTTTTAGACATCATGCTAAGTGAGCTCTCAGGAGGCCAAGCTATACATGTATTCTGAAATGCGGATGTATTGACGGGAGAGCTTTGCATGCTGCTGGGCTGGAGAAACGCACATCCAATGCTGGGAGCAGATGACTTGCTAGAGTTTACTTTCCTCCCAGCTGCTGAGATGTGTCTTTACTCCTAAGGATCTAAAGTCATCTGTTGCAGAATCACTGACAGCATTGTAGATTTCTGACTTTTCCCTTTTTGCTGCTACTGGTTCCTTCTGTAGACACTTGCCTGCATCCTGTTCTTCCAGAGTACTTGAATGAGAGCTTAGTGCCTTTGCTATTCTTCTGCCACCTGTTAAAAAAATCCCACTTCTTCAACTCTTCCATGCAGAGTGATCAAAGTCTGACTCAAATGTCTGACACACAAGTCATAATAATACCCCAGGAGATTTTCTCTACAGTACAGAAGGACCAAGATGCAAAACGCTACTGCAAATGTTTTGTAAGAGAAATTTGGCAAAAGAAAAATCCCATCCCACTAGTCCAAACCTGGACAGACAAGCCTTTAGAGGATTCTTGTCAGAAGAAGTTATCTAAGACATTTGCAATTATACAATATCTACTTGCTTTTAAATTATAATGGTACCAGAAATGGTTGATCTACAGCCTGTACATTCTCTGGAAAATGTTTTTAATGTAACGAGACAAGAAATGTTTCAAGACATTAGTGTAAAATTCATGAGTATTTTTGAGGCACAGGCTGAGCAAAAATGAAAGAGTCGAATGGCTTATAAGTCAATTTAAAAATATACTGCTTTTCATAGCAAGAAAGGAGTTCCTGACTTGGAATCTGCAGCAAAGACTCACTCTCTGTGATGGAGGCCATTTTAAACAGGACTGTAGAAACCCAGAACTGAAAACGCTCATATAAGAAAAGGGCACAATTCATCCCTCTTCTGAAGCTAAGAAAACACAAAACATTGGACTCAATTAGATTTCTAGGCCATGTTCCGTCCATACAAATGCTGCCTAAAAAAGCAGTTAGTGCTGCTTCTCTGGTACCTGAAGGGTAACCTCCAGCAATCTCAAACTCCTGCCGAGCACACAAGCATACACCACCAATACAATTTTTTTTTAAGAAACTGGAGTCTCCAGTGTGCCCCTGAAAAAGCATCAGGGCTCTTGGGTGAGTTTCCTCGGCAGAAAAGCTGCAGAGTCTGCCTTTGCTGATACATTCATGAGGAGCAATAGCGTAGGCAATGCCCTGGCCATTTTCTGGATAGCCCTGAAATACCAAAGCTCTCTGTGTGTATAGCTGGGCTCTGAGGCCCATGTGTGTGTCAGCAAATTTGGAGTGGCTGTCAGGAGAAGGAAGACTCACTCTGCTTCAAGTAAGATTTTCAGAAGGAAAATAATTGTAAGACTTAGGACTTTGTAATTCTTGCAAGAAATGTCATGGGAAAATGCATGTGCATGCTAGTCATTGGAAAAATTCACGCTCAGCTGCGAAGAGTTCATCAAAAGCCACTGAAGCAATTGCTCCTTGATTTGTTGCCCTATGTTCTCATTTAGTTTTCCCAACAACGGCAGCACTGAATATCAGAGTCACTGGCCCATGAAGAAATACCAAATACTGAGGAAGAGAAGCAGAATATATTCCCCCAGCTAGTGGAGCTACTGAACCGAGAAACCCATGCTGTGGAAGGTAAATGAGGGACAGTGTAAGAACAGATATGGTCTAATCACTAACGTTGCTGAGCAGCCCCATCCTTGCCTCTTCATAACCCACCTAAAATGCCCACTTCAAAAGCACTCCTGCTTTTGGCCACAGTTGCTGTTCACATGGAACCCACAGGAGACTCAGACTGCATTCCTTAGCACAGTGCCCTCCAAGCGGGCAGGGGCTGTGCCTCTGCCCTGCAGTCAGAAAATGGAGGCAGACAAAGGCTAAGGGATTCGACCAAGTTCATGCAGGAAGTCTGTGTCAGAGCAAGGAACCGACATAATGGTCCCAAATTAGCACATTCCCCATCATACTAGCAATCCTCTCCTTCTTGACTGCCTATACCGAGGCTGTTTCTTTCCCCAATGGTGAATTATACACTGAAAGTTTGCTCAAACAACTGCAGACCACCTGTCACTTTATTTTCCTTCTTTCCAACTTATTAATCTCAATTCTGTCCCTTTAAGGCTCCTGCCCAAAGCATACGAGAAGAGCAAAAAATAACAGCGTTTCTTCCCTTCATATTAATGTTTCAAAGCCAACTGACTTAGAATCACTGCAGCAAAGCTGTAAATTATGCATGTCAGACAACCCTTGCAGCCCACCCCTGATCAGAGCAGGAGGAGGCGAGGGAGTAAGGCTTTGCCACTGCTGTTCAGTAGTCCTGCCTGCTTGTTTGCTTCTGCAAGGTACAGTCACACAAAAAAACATCCCATGCATCTCTCAAAGCCCCCTCTTTCCAGTCTCCTCCTCACTGCTTGGGACTCACCAAATCCTTTGCTTAGGAGCCGCTAGAAGCTCCAGCTGTTGGATCTGGGTTGCCATAATGCTGGGGGGGGGGGGGGGGGGGGGGTAAGAAGTCAACCAGATTTACAGATGCACTGCGAGGAACACCTCTGTCATCCTCGTGAGCTCCACAGCTGTGTAGACAGGGAAGAAGGGAGAAGGGAGAAGAAGGGCTGCATTCCCCTTGACAGAGATAAGTGAGATGGAGGCTTTCCTCTGATCAATACCCCAAATGGAGCAAGAATGGGGCTTGCTTCAGCCGTCACTGCAAGGATGCCCGAAGTCCCGGCCCATCAGCTGGCAAAACGTGCCGTTTCCTGGGCTGATGTAGATCTAGCAAGCCCGACCAGGGTCCCGATTTGGGCTGCCGCGAAGCCGCCCTCCCTCCACGTTCCCCGCACGCCGCGGAGCTGCTGGCTCTCTGCCCCTGCGCACGCACACGG
>NW_008825262.1:794423-799887 GCF_000699105.1 Pygoscelis adeliae
GGCGCAGGCAGCCCGCCCCGGGGCCAGGCTTCCTGCCCCGGCTCCGAGCGTGGCCACGCACTGCTTGGTCAAGGATTGCCATCTGCTGGCACCGAGGGGAAAGCCTGTAGCCCTGCCACCGCCCTCTGCTTGGGCCGGCAGTAGAAGACACCGTGCCCTGGAGGCAGAACTGCGGACAGGGAGAGATCATAGAATCATCGAATGGTTTGAGTTGGAAGTGACCTTCAAAGATCATCTAGTCCAACCTCCAAAGACGGAGGCCTCAGCAAAGTGCTGGGACGGCAGAGTGACCTCCAGCTCTCCAGGCTCCACCAGCCCTCAGGCAGCACTCCCAGGCACCCCACCGGGAGCCTGCGCCCCAGCCTGCGGCCAGCCTCCCCTCGCATCCTGGCACCTGGCCCGTTACTATTATTTTTTTGTTTACCTCGTGCTAGCCATTTGCCAGGTCTCCCTAGGACAATTGGTGCAGGCAGTAATTAATAGTGCACACTCTGAAGAGGAAAGATCAAAGAGCTGACCAAGTGCAGCTGTCATTCACGCGGAAACAGAGCAGATTGCAAGTCAAGGAGGAAATGTGCACTGCAAAGCCTTTCAGCCACAGTCCAGCTTTAGGTTTCTGTGGTTTCTTTGATGCAGCGTGCCTAAGAAATGTAAATGCTGTAGCTGTTCATCACTTTCCCCTGGGTCAGGTGGGACACTTTGTCTTCGACTGAAGTCTGTGCAGCTCCTTCCCCTCGAGAGGCTCTGTCCCCAGCCCGCACACTGCAGCTCCCTGCTCCTCCCTCAAGCTTCAAGGGAGTCCACGCGCACAGACTTCTCTCTCCTTTGCTTTAGCAACTTCCTCTTGCTTGCCTCCTTCCAGCAACATTGCTGCACCTTCATGGCCACGCAGTGCCAATCAGAAGCGCAAGGCATCTGCGCGTGAGAGCCTTTGCTGATATAAGCAAACTCTTAGGACCTGGGATGTCTGTGCTTCCTTCGGTAGGAGAAATTGGAGGGCCCTGAGCTCATACAGAATCAATCCCATCCACAAAAGTAGAGGGAGAGATGTAAACGAATTTTCCTTTCCATCAGTGGATCCCAAAGCATTTGAGATGTCTGAGGGAGCTGGGTTCGTCTCTATTTTACAAAAAGGGGAAACTGAAGCCCCCCGAGTGAGGCACATTGCTCAGCTGGCTGGTTGGGGTGGACCTTGAGGCTGCTCCCAGCTCATATTGTAACACCAAGACCCCTTCATCCCTTACTGCTCTGAGCCTCTCCGGGCTCCTCACCCTGTGAATCATCAGCCAAGAGGGCAGGGAACAGCCTGTCCTGTCTCCAGGCCCAGAGCTGTCTGTGAACCGTCAGGCCCAAGGAAACACTGAATGTGCATGTTCACCCTGGTGAGCAAGTTGCCATGGTGATCCTTTGGCGATACAGCATAGATACAGAGGGGCAGTGAAAATGACTGTAATTAATTTAAGGCGTTAAGAACAATTAGCGTTTATTAAATGAAGTTTATTGAAAGAAGCACAAAGCAAACAAATCAGATTCTTAACCCATAAAATAATGAAATCTGTTCTTTCTAATGCCGATAATGCTCAGCGGAGAAAATAGTACACAGGAAGATTAAACTGTATTACCAACCATATACAAACAGCAAATCTCATTCCTCAGCATAACAATTTATCACCTGTTCATCTGAAATGAAAACTATGGCCTGTTAATCCATTTCATCCAGAACAAGCATTTCTGAAGATTAAGAGGTTGACAGAAGTAAGTTAGTTGCAGATAAAATGCCTTGGTTCATGGCCATAAGCAAAGATCAGTGTGGTCGGGATTGATAAAGCGTTACCAAAGAGCAGGAAATCTATCTGTCATTCTATCAGTCATCAGTAACTATTAAAGGGGATGGTCTAGCGGTGCCCTCCAGCACAGGAAGTCCTTAAGACACCAACAGTGTGACAGCAGCACTACAGATACTCTATGCTTTTGCATTCATCTCTAAATATTCGCTACCGCTATTGCCAAAAACAGGGTGTGAGACCCAGTACAGTAATTCTAAGCATTGTCTATCCATCCCCCTGTCTTTATGCTGGGTTTAACAGCATCATTTCTTTGCATAAGCTGTGATAATGAAGTGGGTGTCATGCTCACTTTTAGTGGGTCACCTCAAATAGATTAACAGCCTCCTCCTGCTGCAAGCACTTGGACTGGCTCCTGCTTAAACATGCTATTGATCTGTGCAAAGAGAAGGTCCAGCAGTCAGACTTGCTCTGCAGGGATCAGTACATGACCATCAAACCTAACACAATGCTTCAACCCAAAACCAGAGCTGCAATGGCTCATCTCCATTGCACTACACAAATGTGGTGGCTATAAAATTCACAGCCCCTGACAAGCCAGAGGGATAGACATTTTGCAGGAAAGGGCTGTACTTTACACTGCAGTATAGGATGTGCTCAGCTGAATAGCAGCTCTTCTTTGGAGCACTTTCCAGTGGACATGTTTTTGCAGCTGTGCCCAGCAAGCAAAGGGCCTTGAGTGTACAGCAGACAGCAAACCACCTCTGCAACACTTTTGAAAAGATTTGTCCTGCTTTATTCCCCAAATCCTCTTCTTAGGGCCTCCCTGAGCTTCACTAAGGTCACTGACAAGCGTGGGGATATTTCCCCACTACTATGATGCCGCAAAAGCAGAAATCCAAGTGTCCAGTCCCATCATGGGATGGTGTAAACCGGAATTTAATTAGGTCACTCCCTGGATACATTAAACACAGATGTCCAGATTCAGTAGATTACAGATTTATTGGGCATTGATTAAATGAAAAATCAAAGAAGAGCTAGGAGAGTCACAGATGACTGCTGCAGCCATTTGCCAGCTCTCCCTAAAAGCATCTGAGGCAGGCTATAATTAATATTACACAGTCCTGACAGGCAAGATGAAAGTTCTGGCCAGGCCAGGATGTAATTTAGCATCTATTTATTCTCCAGCATAATTTATTAACTTGAACAAACATAGTGCAGGCAGATTTGTAGCTAATATGATTTCTCTGTAAAGGGTGTCAGGATCACACTACACGTGCTGTTGTTCTCTCTCCCCAGACATGACAGAAAGCTCCACCGCAAAAAAACAGAGCCTCCAGCTGAAAATCCAAGTCCAAAGAGAACTTGGCAAACAAAGCTGCCAACTGTCCTCTGTGGGCAGGGAACACTGGCTCATACCACTGCCACCCCATCAATCCCTGGGAAGTTGCACCAGCACCAAGCGCACTCCTGCAGCGGCAAACCTGGGCCATGCTGCTAAAATAAATGCTTTAGCAAACCCCTGCATTCATGTCCTTGGATTACTGCCTGCTTTTAACACTGTTAGTGACAGGAAATTCTGGCTCCAATTAAATCAATGGCAAAAGTCCCATTGACTCCAATGAGCCAGAATTTCAGCCTGGTTCCCATAACCTTGTGCTGCAGCATATATAGCTCTGTCCAAAAACAGTTCTGTTGATCTCAGTACAGCCTTTGTCGAGCGCTATCCATAATGAACATGGGCTTCAGAGGCTGGCCTTTCAGAGAGCTGGTATAAATAACTAGAAATACCTAGGCATAGCTGTACAGGAAGAAGGCAGCAATTTCTAGCCAGCTTTCAGGTTCCAGCATTCAGCTTTCCTGTACATCTGAGACAGATACTACTTCTTCTGTGATGTTTGATCAGCCCATAGCATTACAGAGGCCTGAACTAGTCAGAGTCCTGCATCAACTGCAAAGTGCTTTTAAAAAATGAGAAGTTAGCGATGCACCTCCCTGGGGATTCATAGCTGCATGCTTCTGTTTGGTCGATATTTTCTCCTAAAGGAAGATAGGTGCGGCTTTACCAGAGGGGATGGAGTTTCTTCCATTTAAAGCAGGACTAGTTCCTTCTCCTCACTCCGAAGACATTACCAAAAATGGAGATAGCTGTGGAGGGAGCTGTAAGGAGGAGATTAAATTAGTGAAAAGCATGAAAAAATGAGGACTAGCATTGCCTGTGCCTGTGATGGCCCCATGCTCTGTCTCCAACAGCCAAACAGTATTTCAGTAGCAGCATCCACTGTGAAGCAAGGCTGTACTAATGTGGTTAATGGAGATGACCTTGAGACTAGCAAAAGGCCAGGGAGCTACATTTCTGATTGATTGGTATCATATAAGCAAGCCATAAGTCACAGGGCACTGAAAGCCTGTGGTTAGCAGCAGCTGTCTTGTCCCAAATGAAGCAGATTGAAAAATCCAAATTAGTTCTACCAAAAAAAGGGGAGGGCGGTTTCTCAGGGGAGCTTAAGGGGTGAAAATGTCCACTGGGAAGTAGAAAGAAATAACCTGGGATTTGGGTGTTACTTCTGAAAATCAGAATCTCCCCTTTCTTTACAGCAGAAAGATAAGTCATAAAAATCAAATTCTTCTGGCAAGAGCCATACAGTTAGTTGGAAAAACAAAACAAAGAACACAACCAAAAAAAGCTAATGTCTGATTTGATTTTAGTTTCTTAAAACAATTCCTTACCCCTTCCTCCATCTCTACAAAAATACTCCCTCCTTTCAGAGTCTCGACTGAGGCCCAGATTGCAGGCAGTCCCTACCCTGGGTTTATCAGGTGGCTTGTTCCCATTGTCATTGACATGACTGTTTATAATCCTATTTATCAGGCTGTGGGCCATGCCAGGAGACACAACGACTCTATTTGTTACTGTGTCTGTGGAAAGGTAGTACCAGCTACACACAGAATACTGATTCCGAGCAGCCTCTAATCTCCAAGTTTAAATGATTGCCTAAAGTTAAGCCTGTCTATTGAGTATAGTGAAGCCAAACTTCAGAGCACCGGGCACTGCCCTAGCGATAGACAGTCTGACAGTTTAGCTTCAAAACTTCTGGATCAGTTACTAAACCTAGAGCCTGAAACTTAGTATGTTTTGTGTAAGAGATGAGCAGCAAGAAAAAGAGAAAATACACGTGGCCATGTCCATCCCTCAGTGATCTCACTCAGTCCGAAATCAGACACTCTGGAAAGAGTTGGGGAGTTGGGAGGTGGAAGGTTTAATCACATAGGGTTTACGCAACGCTGTCTGTTTCTTCCAGGTTGCAGGCAGGAGCAGCCACAGAGTTAGAAAACATCTCTCTCTTTTTCCAAGATAAAACCCTGACTCCTGTAGTTTAGGGCTGTCTTGAAAATTTACATCAGACTGGAGCTGACAACCCAGGTCCTGTCTCCAGGAATGAACACCAATAAAACCATCAGGGTGTTCACCACACAGTTCTGAGGAAACCTAACTGTGTTGAAAGCTTTCTCTGTGTTGTATAATTTCCATCAGAAAACAGCTTGAACCAAGAGGAAGGTGCATCAGCATGGGCGCTGTTAGGAAAAGGCTGCCACTGTGATGGCTGACCTCGCAGAAAACAAACCTCAGGCTGAACCAGGCACTTCCAGAGTTAAAAAGAAAAAAAAAAAAAAAAAAA
>NW_008825262.1:799936-827397 GCF_000699105.1 Pygoscelis adeliae
CCAGGTACAATGGAGGAGTTGAGCCTGCCAACCTGTGACCAGGGCACAAGACAGACCAGACCCACTCTCATCCATCCATCACAGACATAGCAGATAAATACAGTGGAGAAACAAATTCTGTTAAGAATGCTGCTTAAAAATTACCTCCCTTTTTTCAAACACCCTGGATTTTGTGTTGGTCGTTTCCTTTAATAATAGAAGTTGACATAGTCAGCCAGGGAAGAGTAAGGAGTTTTGTCCCCTCTTCCTTCTGGCCATGAAGCCAAGGAGAGCACAGTGGGAAGAACTACTTGGGATGTTCACAGTGAATGTTCAGTGGGTCTGGAGAAGAGATCAGCCCAGTAGTCTTCCATCAGTTTGGGACTCTGCAGGTCACAGTTTTGCTGGTAGCTCCCCCCACAGACAATCCCTGAAGTCTGTCAATCTCCACAATGCAATTTCTTCTCCACAGCTTACGAGAAGTAAAAGAAAACTCCCTTTGGCTAGAAGATCCTAAGGGAAAGTTCCACACGAAGTCATCTCTTCTGCCTACCTATCAGTCATATCTCTCCTGCCTGCCCACGTGGCTCCTCATCACGGCAAACAGGAATCCAGAGACATTTTGTTCAGCAAGAACTGACCCTGAGCTGCAATGGACTTTGCTGCTCCATTATGAGACTATGCAGATGAAAAAGAGAATCACAAAAGAACTTCTTATCATGCTCCATTTAGGAAAATGATTTCCCCTCCATTATCAAAAATAATTGCCTGCCACCCGAGCCACACACAGTGCAGTTCCAGCTGCATCTTTCACAGAGAGGGCTTGAAAGGCAAGTTCATACATGACGCTCACCCATCAATCATTTCTGAAGGACATGCTTTTCTGCACCAAAGGTACACGGAAACCAGTGCAGATGTATCCTCTCATTTGTGTGGTCTTCTCTTTATATTTCCCCTTTCCCTGTCTCTGCACCAAACATGCTTTCCACGAGGTGGACATGAAGCTGCCCTTAAAGAAACCCTGTCCTCCGTCTTAAAATCTAATTCATCCCAGCTGGTACAGGCCAGGATGAATGTGTCTCAGTGTCAGTCTCTCAGGTCAATCAGCTGCAGGTGAAGACCTCTCTTCACCCTGGGGACTGCAGCACTATATGACCTCATAAAAGTCCTTGGGTTTACTATAAGACACAGAGCTGTATACCACAGTTGGACAGTTACTGGCTTTGTACTTCTTGCTGTTGTTTATCTAGTTCATTAACCATTTTCCTGAAAATACAATTATCTCTGGCAAAACTTTAGTTGCTTTAAGGTAAAAAAAAAAAACCACAAAAAAACCACAAACCCTTGCTGTGGAAAAAGTCTGGGTTTTTTCTTCCTTTGTTTGCTTGGTTTCACTAAGTATGTGTCTATTCCCATGCCCCAGGAGTTTTGTGATGCCTGAAATCTGGGTTAGTTGCTTGCAGGTTTTTCCTGGTGATGTGTAAAGTCTTTGCAACTGGGGTCTACATTTGCATTGAATCCTTCTTCCAGTTTTTCTTTGATCTCATCTATTGTTTTTTCTTCAGTGTTGTCAGCAAGATCATCTGTATCCTTCACTGTCACTCACTGTAGTTTCTTGCTCATTGGGGCTTAATTCCTCCGTTCATTGCAGTGAGATAAAAAAAAAATCTGTGGCTGTTGCGCTGACTCTGCCCTCTGGTACAGTAGTCACAGGAGAACAATCTTTGTGGCAAAAGCTTCCTCAGGAAAGTAACATTCTATTAAAAAAAAAATAAAATAAGGTTCACATAGGTCATCAGAAACTTCAGCTATTTTGACTCATTTGTCCTCTTAATATTCTGCAATTAGCCATTTGTCCTCTTTATATTCTGTAATTACAAAAAAAAAATATTGAGATTGTAATACTTAACCTACATTAAAATGACATCTTCTTCCCTCTGCTCATTACTCCAGCCTGAAATAATAATCAGTGTGCTAAAATGGGAAAATCCATGTGTGATGAGCAAAGCTCTGAAAGGAGCTAATTACCAGTCTTCAAAAGTGCAGAAATACAACTAAAAACTATGATGCCAGCAGAGAAAACAAAAAAAATCCTTGTGACCTTTGAGTATAGACCATTAACAGGGACAAGAGGGAGCTGTTCTCATTTCTGCTAAAGGCTCTCAGGATGACCTTGGTCATGTTACCTAATCCTTTATATTCCTGTTTCTCCTACTAACTTTAGAACCCTAACCCAGGCAAGCAGGGTAGGCCTGGTCAATGCTAGAAATAAATTTCCATAGGGGTAACCGACTTCACTGAAGATCCAAAAAAATCGTGTCTCTGCATTGATTAAATACGGAACACAAAACAACAGTGCTCTTTAGAGGAGTGGAGAGGCATGAGAAGGGCCTCAGTTTCCTTTTTGTAAAATAAAGATTAAAAGATGTCCTTTCCAGGTTTTGATTTAGCATGTTCCTTCAGTACCATCTTTGTTTCCAGGCCCCAACTTCCAAGGCAGCTTGTGACCACAATCATTAGCCTAAGACTATTGATGGATTCAGGGGTAAACAGGGAAGCAGAAGAGGGAGCTGAGAGACAAATCAACAAGATAAGGAGCAAAGGACAGAGATACTGAACCAACCACAGTCCTTAAGGGGTTAAACTGAATGATGCATTTGCAGTGTTGTACAGAAGAACAATGTTCCTCCAGCTGAATGCATTAAAAGGACAAACCTCACAGCAAGGAAATTTTGAGCAGGACTGAACTGCCCCAGCGGAGTATGCAGAAAAAACATTAAAAATGTACCTTTCCAAGTTGTGAGAAAAATCTGTAAATGGTCACTGGTGAAGACATGAAAGGAGGTCAGAAATCTTCTGATCCTGGTGGGGCACCTGTAAAAGACAAATGAAAGTTGCTGATGTTCACACACCAAAACAGGCACAGGGAAGAAGAGACTGGTTATGGCACTGCTGCCCACATCCTCTGCAATTCATCTGTCCTTTTTCAAGTGCAGAGTCAGTGCTCTGCACTCACAGTCAGGCTTCAGAAATAGTCCAGTGCCCAGAGCTTCCTTAGGGCCAGATATTCAGACATGCCCAGATTTTTTTAAAGCTGCACAAGGATTTTAGTGCCCAGGTAGGAGCCTGAGCTGTTTGTTAAATCCTTTGATGACTAGAGGAGGTCAAAGCCTTTCTCCTGTTCCTTCAGAGTAAAACAGCAGCAATGACACTCTATTCTTTCCATCACTGTACATCATGTGTGCACACTGTAGGGACAGCAACTAATACAGCATGCCTTTAATCTCAGTAACAGCCTTAGGCAAACAACAAATGGCCAAATAGGAGTATTTAACAATCATGGTGAAGCCAGGTTATATTTTTACTGCTGAAATGTGATAGGCTTCATTATCACACTAGGATTTTGCATATCTCCAATAAATACTTTGTCTGAAACAACGGGTGAATAGCCAAACTTGTGCTCTGTATAATCAGGTGATCTCAACATTATTCCTTTGAAGCACTAAGTTCACCTCTGTTAATTTCAGCAGGTGTTTTGTTCTCAGAGCTGCCATCAGCCAGGAAGGAGAGAGACAGCCTGTCTTGCATGTTTTATGTACATTTTTTCTTCCCCCTCCTTACAGTGGTATTCCCTTAGCCAAAGATAAATATTATCTGCCTGAAAATTTCTGTTTGTTCTTGGAAACGTCACTAATCCCAAGAGTTCAAGCATCATGAGTCACACCAAGAGATTTAAAAAAAAAACAAACAAACTTGATGAGTTTAAGTTAATTGTATTTGTTTTTTGGTTTCTGATCCTGTAAGTTGCATTCAGAACTCATTCTCTGCTCTTTTCTATCATCATAAGGGTTAGAAACCTTTCCTTTAAATTAAAACCCTGTATTTTCAGCAATAACTTGACCTGGGAAGCAAGAGAGACAACACACAAATATTGCAAGGCTTGAAAGAAAATCATGAGGTGTTGGTAAGCTATCTGCCCGTGTGTGGAATACTGAAACAGCTCTGACAACAGCCAAGATCTACAGATACACCTTTTCCACATTTGAAAAAGAAAGGGAAATCTCTCCGCCAGACAGTAACCTAACCCTTTTTCAAATTATTATCTGGGAGTTTACTGAAAATGGCCAAATGATTTTGCATTTCTTTCCTCCTCACTGAGAACTGGGGGATCCGACACCACCAAGGCAGGCAGATAAAACCTATCCCAGGAGATTACCGACACGATGTGCAGGGGAACAGAAATGGCTCCTGCCTTGCTCACGGTTTCATACTGCCCAGAGGAGGAACCCAGAAGCCATGCAGTGGCTCATCCCCAGTGCCTGGCTGAAGCGTACCAGCAGCCCCTGCCACTGCAACTTGCTGGAATGATGACAGCCAGCAAAGCGGGGTTACCCCTTCCTCTCTGGGAAAGGTACCTCAAATAAAAAGGCACCATTTTATTACATAATTAAATATATGCAAATGGATAAGGGGCTGAAAAGACAGACTCTGTTATCTGCAGAATTATCTGCTTAGCCACAGACAGTAACAGCCCCTGCTCCAAGTAACTCACGTGCAAAATAAGCAGCCTAGCAATGGGAAATCACCTTCCGGGGGTAATGGTCCTTTTGCTGAGCTGGTTTGCGCTCACAAGACACTCACTCCAGAAGCCAGGCAGTCTCCTCCACACCTTCTTCCCGTCTCAGCTTTGACACTGCATCCAGCTCTGCAACAGGAGGTCAGCTCCACACAACACAAATTATTATGGAGGCAGAAAACCTGCATCCCTTCACCCCTGGGCCTCTGCCAACATAATTGGACATTTGCTCACTCATACTCGTTTTGTATTTTCTTTCCCCTTTGCAGAAGGAGCAAAGCTGTTAGGTGTACTGTGATTAAACACAGGCAAGCCGGCTGTTACATGACATGTACCATAATTAGGAACAAGCAAAGCTATGATTGTTAAGTCAGGCTGATGCAAAAGCTGGAGAACTCACCCGGGAAGTGGCAGCCAGACCCCACGGCAGGGATTCTCCCACCTGTTTCTCTAGCAGATTATCTTCAGCAGCAGAGTGGTCCCTTCTGGCACTTAACTGTGTCTGTGCTGTCTGAAAAAGAAATCAGTGGGTGGGCTTAAATATATATTTACCCTGGTAGGAATGCAACCTTCTGTGCTTCATGCCAGACCAAAAGTCCTTACCATTCACTATCACATTTTCAGACCGTTTACCTTAAATTCCAGCTTTAACAATCAAAGCAGCTGGTGAAACTCGTAACACAGGTGATGAGCTGGGCCAGCACCTCAGCTGGTGCAAGCAGCTTCCAAGCTTGCATCTCCACTGGTTTTCCCCCAGCACAGACCTAAATTATTAGCTACCAAAGAGGTGACACCAACACCCCGAGTCTCTGCTGCAATATGCTAACTGGCATGCCAGTCTCAGCTTTGCTGGCTTGTCACTTCAGCTTCACGTGCTCCAATTTCCCAATCTGTGCCAAGCCATCATACACCACCCACCACCACTACCCCTATCTACAAAGAAGGGGAAACAGGCTCTGTGTTATGTTGCCTGAAAACATCTGGAGAGACGGAATGGAACTAGCTAAGGTGTAAAATGATATAGATGTTAATTTAAGGGCCTTATCTCCTGTAAAGCTAGGCTAAATGATGCAAGAAACCAGCTAGCTCCATTATGTGCTACTAAGGAGAAAAATAACCTGATTTAGTCTTCCAGGTCTGAACATGCTCTTGCCTTGAGTGAACCTTTACTCTCTTATGTCAAAATCAGACACGGGTGCAAGCAGGAGTGGAGGGGGCAGAGGGGAAGATATAGACCTCTGCTGACATCAGACTGCTTTAGGGAACAGTTATGAAGAATAATCTGATTCCACACAGCAGTTCTTTTTAGAACAAGGAAAGGAAAAAAGAGCAAGTTTTAAAATAAAGAGAGCACTGAGGCTTTCTCGCTTCCCTCAAAGAAAGGAAGGCTGTTACCACCCTGACTTCAGCTGGAAGAGGTAGGGGGTCTCCTGAGTCATGGCTATCCAGCTGTGAAATTATCTCCTGCTGCCCATTTTGCATAGATGTTTTTGCTCATGGCAAGGTGGGAGAGGTTAAAGTCCAGTAATTGCTTAAAGGCCTTTCATGCCAAGGCAGGAGGAAGATGACTGGGGGAGGCAGCACCTGTTGCATAGAGCCCACGTTGCTGATAGAAAAGCATCAGTCTGCCTTTGGGCTATGCTGGCATTAAGACAACAAACCTTTCCTTCCCATCACTCCACCAATCCATTCCCCAAACTGAATGGCTGCAGGAGGAACACTTCAGAGCTTGGTTTCATATTTGAAGAACTCACTGATAGAAGTCAGTGATTACTTCTCCTAAGTAAAGGCCCAAGGAAAGGAGGCTTATGCCCATCCCTCAGCTTGTGCTCAGAGATTACCAGCAGCACAGCTGTGATCACCCTCTTGTATTTATTGGCCTCTCTTTCAGGTAGGGAATTAACTTCCAGGATTCAGCAGCACATGGCTCCCCTTTCACATTCCCACGGCACACCCAGGCTAAGGATATCTTATCCTTGTACATCTAGCTAGGTTTTGGGAAGGTAGCAGGGACAATCCCCTGTCAGTGAAGAGCAGTGTCCCACAAGATGCAATCGCTCATACAACTGCTGGTCCAGGGTAGAAGACACTGCAATGCATATAATACTTGAGAGTAAGCCACTGGCCCAACATGAATGGAGCATGACACAGCCCAGATCCTGAATTTGGGTGTGTATACACAACCATTTGCTCATTTTCCTCAGGGGACTTGAGAAACCCTCTTGATGGAAGTTATTACAATAACTTTTCCAGGAAAATCTTCTAGCACATTAAGTTGATGTTGACCAACAAAAAAGCCAATCAGGCGTGAAAAATCCCCAAATGCTTCTGGCTCCTCTCTGGTCTTTTTAAGCACAGGTCTTCCTGTCTCCCTGATCTCATGATGAAGTTACCGTATAGAGTTACCACAGAGAAGACTTGGTTCAAGAAGGGATGTTTGTTCTGTCTTTAGAACAAAAAAGGTATGTTTGACAGGTGTGATGAAAACATCTATCAGCAACCTACTTATCTAAGAACAGGGTAAACATGTCTTCACATCACAGTAATATGTGAGCACACAGACTGTGCCTGGAGTTTGGCAGGACTATAAGGCACACAATTAGTCAGCACAGCCAAAGATTGTTCCCCATGCCATTAAGTCCTTTGTGAGCTGATAAGAAAGAAATGCATGCCAAGGAGCAACACAAAAGCTTGTTGAGACAGGACCAAAAATGAGGACTCTAATGAAATGGGCTTTTGCCAACATCCACTCCCCTCGGGTTCTCATTCAGATATACACTGCTTCAACCTGCATCTGGGCAGATGAATGGCGCTGCACGGCTCGATAGGTACAGTGGTTACCAGCAATGCACTCATTTTTAAATGACATAATTTATTTCCATGACAAATGCCTAATAATTTCCAGCAGCTGAAGCACATTCTACCATCCCCCACAACAGAAGCAGCCAAGCATCCCTGCACTGGGGCACTAGCAGTCAACTGGCTTGAAAGGAAACTCATCGCAGCCCAGGCAAAACAAGGCAGATAGGCTTGTTAACAGATGCATGGGCAGCTGACTCAAGATGGAGTTTTTGGACAGTCCAAAAGTGTCCACTGGACTCACAGATGATGTTTGGTCCTGGCTTTGTCACTAGGAGGCTATGCTCAGGCTGTTCTTCATTACTGGATTTGAGTTCTCTTCCACTCATCTTTTCCACTGAGACTGCAAGGTCTCCAGGACATAAAATTCCTCCTATGATGAGTTTATGCACGAATAAAAAACCAAAATCAAGCTGATACCTCCTTTTATGTACCAGGTCAAGAAAGGCATCTCAACTAATAACAGTAAAGTTAATGTTCCTGAACAAAGAAGGTGGTGCCACACAAGAGCATGAGGTCTGGCCCCAGGTACCAAAGGGACCTAATAGAGCGTCAGCGTTTTGACATCCCCATATTTCAACCTTCCCACTGTTCCCACAAGCTGAGCTGAACTGATGCTGATTATACCACTTAGTGGTAGGAGCAGTCTTGTGCTTTTGGATTAGTCTGTCTCTGGGGAGCTTAACCACCAATTATATGTGCCTCACTGCTGTAGACCTGATAATAACAACAACAATAATTCTCATTTATAGAGGTCTTTGCATTTTCAGAGCTCTTTGCAACCATTAACTAATTAACACTGTTGAAACCTTTGTTTAATTTAGAGCATCTTTAGATGGAGGTCATTCCTCCAGCACACAACGGCTACAATGAGATGTCTCTGAAAGCAGCTCTTTCATTTGATCTATATGCACGTGCATGTGTTCCAACCTTCTTCTCATTTTGGAAGAGAGAGAAAGAAGAAAGGTGGCAAACAGGTTCAGATACAGCTGACATGAGACCATACCCTGCCTTTTGGGCTTCTCTAGTGCTCCACGCTCACTGACTAACCATTAAGGTTCTTTTAGAGTAAATAAATGCTTTTGCAATGTATTTAGCTGAAGAAATCTCCCAAACAATTCCTCTTGAAGCTGTTCCGAGAAACAGGAGCTAAGCTAGGCTGTTTTATGGGAATGGGGGTTGACTTACATCTCAGTATAAGTGCAGAAACATGCTGATTTCAGCCCTTTCCTGCATTAGGAGACAGTCTTGAGCCAATCAAAAAAAAATATTTACATTCAAGCAGCATCTTCCTCTGTGCACAAGCCCTCCACGCGCAAGCTCTCCTCATACTCCTCCTCTTGTACACTTACCACAAAGAGGCTATCAGTGGTTTTATGCTTTCATCATGGCCTTCTGCACACAGGAAAAATCCCACCTCTATCCTCTCCTGAGGAGGGATAGCTCCTGAGAATACCCAGCTTGGCACTGAATCTGCAGTGGCATCTCATAGCCAGAGCACCTGGCAGGAGCCTACCTCTGCTTTCAGCCTACCTGGATGCACAAAAAGTGAGGAGGAAGGAGCCGCTGGATTTGCAGAGGACTTGAGAGGAGGAAGCTTGCCTTAGAAACCTTAGATATAATCCAGGCAAATTTAGCATCTGTTCTTGCCAAACAGCATTAGGATAAGTCTTCCAACCATTGCAAATAACAGGAGCTACACCAGGTCCTGTGTAGCTTAGCAGATAGTCTGGGATAGTACATAGATGTAAGAAAACATCTGCATAGTAAGGAGCTATATGGACAACAGAAGAAGGAGCATGGCAGAGAAATGGGATGGATGAGCAAACTGAGTGGCTTGAAGATTAGGAGTTTTTTCAAGAAAGAGAAAGGCATACAAATACAACACAGAGACTGTACTGAAAACCCCTACAGAAGGAGGAGCGAGTGGCCTGGAGTTGGGTTACATGTCATGACTATCATCTCCATTTCAGCCCAGATAGCCAATTGACATGCATTTGAGTGGGACCACCCATGTTTGTACAAATCCCAGAGCACTTCATCACACATTGGCCACTTTGACTCCATGCCTTGTTTTCCTCCTGGTCAGGCATCACGCCAGCTATTCCCTTCCACAGACATTCTCCCCTTTCTCTGTCCTGCATGATTTATATGGCATTTAAATAATAAATTGCATGGATATTGTGGAATTTATAGCACTCAAAGTAGGTCATTAAATAAATCACTGTATAATTTGTATAAATGAACCTGGATCTTGCAGTAGGAGGATTTCATTGGAAAAAAATCAATCCACAGAGTTTATAAAATTGAAGGATTGTCAGGGATTTGCAATATTTAAGTACTGTGTATATTTATAGTAAGAATATGAGAGTGATTTATGTAGGATGACACCTTGGTTTCCACTCACTCAGCTGGATGTCTCTGGCTCTGTCCCCCAGCCTTGCCTCTGAAGGATTCTCATCTGGGGAAATCATTGCCCTCTGAAGGAAACAAAACCTTCCTCCCTAGATCCTCCAGCAAAAAACAGGAATCTTACAGTAGCCCTTATTAGAGCTGTACAGAAACAGCAAGGCACAGCAAATTAGTATTTTGTCAGAGAGCTAACCCTGGGGTGTGACTTCAGTGTGAGCCCATGGGGTGATAAGCTCCAGCAGACAGCACTGAAAAGTCTCAACGCTCAGAGAACCTGCTGTCCTCAGGAAAGGGCCATGGTAGGCCAGGAGGTGGAGACAAGTTGCCTCTAAGGACAGAGAAAACAAAGTCACAGAGTATTCAGCACAGAAGTTGCACTTAAACAAAACTTCCAAGAAACAAGCTTGCATCTAGCAGCAGCTTAGTAATGATCACTGAAACATAAAGAAACAGCAAGAGCTAAAGTTTAAATAAGCATGTCTAGTAAGAAAGAATTGATTTACCTGCAAATCCCTGGGCCAAAGCAAACAGGAAAGAAAACCTGGGCCAAGGCAAGCTCTTTACTTTCCTCTAGGACACGACAGCAAGTCAGAAAGATTTGCATCCCAGAGAACTGCCAGGATCCAGTACCTGCGCGCTGAACAACCAGGCTGTGAGAGGCTTAACAAAAGCCCTTCATGTTATATTAATATAATTCTTTGTATATAATTTACTCTGGTCCCTCTTCACCTTTGATAAATTGAGCACTGGTGCCCACATGTGCTCTCCAAATAGCACCATTCATTAGTTTGTCATTCCTGGATGCTGCTATTTCAGAGGAGATGCTAAATCTTACCCACAGGCAGAAGGATCAGCCACAGCCAGCTCCGACTAGCCAGAGCTGCTGAACTGGAGCAAACAAACTGATCGCACTGTGCCAGGCAAACAGCAGGAGAGAGACCAGGTCAAGTCTCTAAGCTGGGGAATCCCACAGCCCCCAAAATCAGTGCAAGGCAGGAGTCCCTCCCCTAATTATTCACCAGGTTTCAAAGAGGCGAAAGTATCCTTCTCATGTGAGGTCAGCTCAGGTCCTTCTCTTCTGCAAAATGTGGAGGTATTTGTTTATTGACTTTATGCTCTCTGCTGTTCTTCCTGAGCCAGATCTCCCTTTTATTCATGGCTGTTACCATTGACGTTAACTGCCAGCTGCCTTTGACGTGCTTAAAGTTGCTCAGATCTTAGCTGAAAGTTGGCTGTGCAGTAAGAGTAAAGGACTGGGAATTAGGAAGCAATTCTTGGCTCTGCTATAGACCCTCTTTATGGCCATGGCACATCACTTAATCCATCTGCCACATGCTTCCACCTCTGCAAAAAAAGGTGAGAATAGAAATTTTCTCCTCCTTTGTACCTCTCACATTCAGATGGAAACACTTAAAGGAAAAGACAAGCCTTATTTCTCTCAGGACAGCAACTAACACTATGACTTCAGGAGGGACTTTTCATGTTTACCGTAATAATACAAGTAGGTGATGATAACGGGCAAACCAAGTAACTTCATTTTCCCTGATCAGGACAAGGCAGCTGTGTTCTGTTTTCTTCCTCAATTTGTATGCTGGCACTGGCACAACTCCGGGCATTTGCAGAGCTCACAGAGCAGAATACATTGATCTGGTGGGGGTTCTTGAATAAAAACATTAAAGAAAAAGTTCCTCCATGACAGAGTAGACATTCACAGAATCCACAAAGCCTGCTTATCAGAGTACATGCCATTTTAAGGAACATTACATTTAAGAGTTAAACATGTTAGGCTCTTTTGAAGCGCTGCACTCCTGAAGTACAACACCGCAAAATGTCTCACAAGTGGTTTGCCTAACCAGGGTCAGTTTCATGCTGTGCACTGGTTGCTAATAGAGTCAGGAAGTCTTAGGAGTTCTGATCTCCATAAAGGTCTAGGATCCTGTCCTCACTGTTAACCACATCAACCCAGAAGGAAATATGTAAAGAGAGAAAATTCTTGTTCACAGTAGGAAGCCAAAATGTGAATCGAGCAAGATGTCCACTGTGCTCTCCTGTCATGTGGTAAAAAGCAAGCTGTATGCCCCCCTTCTTAGATCCTCCACTCCAGTCAATCTCATCACTACAATTTATGCCTGGATTTGCCCAGCTCAGTCTGTTGTGCCTGGAATCCTCCTCCACTGGAGGCTCGACAGGCGCCATGCTCCTTAAGGGCCCTGGCTTCCTCTCTGAAGACAGCAAAACAGCGGGCATAACTACTGCTCTGTGGATATAAACCTCCTCTCTACCTGCTGCACATGCTGGCTAGATCTAGGGAGCTCCGAGACCAGGGGCTCACCTGCTGTAGCACTTCACCTGCCTCTCACTGCCCATAATTGAGTATCAAGAAAGGCTTTTAGATTAATTCTCAGTTTCCCATGCTGCTTCACTTCAACAGCATTGGACTGTGCTGATAGATGAAGGGAGGGAAAGAAGGAGGAGAATGAATAAATGAATGCAGAGTAAGGTATTTACCAAAGTACTGGCCCAGGCACAGAGATTAGTACTGACAAGAGCTTTGTACTGTACCAATAGCCAACAAAACTGCTCCTCACCCCCACAGGTGCCCAATTTAAGTAAACACAGCAAGCAAAATAATAGGAGAGGGACTGAAATAATAAGTGTTTTAGCCTGCCCTTACTGCATTTGTGTAACTTTGAAAGTATCACTGGAACACAGCACCTCTCAAATGAGCCTTCAAACATCATTGTTTAAAGCCAATGAAAACAGAGCATCTTATTGATATTCACAGGGTGGTAAAGTATTTTTGTACCTTTTTTAATGTTAGGACCTAAGAAATAGCAGGTAATTTACATGTAATTTATCAACAATGAGCAGAGGTGTTCTCTGGTTGGAAAGGGAGCACACGTTGTTCTGCTCCAACAGTTTACTCAATCAATATTGTCAAAGGCACTGCAGTGCCCAAGCAGGAAACAGAAGAGACTCGCAGAAGACAGGAGAGTTGAGAAATACTGCGGTGATATTGGTCCCCCATGCTGGACTTTCCATTATTGAAGATTGATTTGCTACTCATGGTTAAACTACAATTTAAAGAAATGACTGTGCTTTCATCAGCTGAAATGTGTTTAGCCAAACCATAAAAGAAGATACACCATTGCAACTCATATTCCATCTTGCACTGCATTCAACCCAGAGACAGGCCACGGGTTTTCAGGAAGGTAAACCAGGCCTTGCTAACACTGCCAGGGATTGGGCTAATCAGGTTAAAGCTAGCTCTTGTATATCCTGAGGGGTTTATGCTGTTATATACTATGAAAAAGTGTACCCCATCCGTATCTTTATAATTTGGGTACTCTTTTAATATATTTCGAGTAATCAGTATGGTTGTTTTGGGACTCTCTAGCCCTGTAGCAGAGCCACCTTAGAAGGCCAAACAGGAGCAGAGATGAAGTGGATAGTCCATGCAGCATTTACCTTCTCTCAGTTGGCTATGTCCTGCCTTTCCTCCCTGGCCCCAAATCTGACATCCAGGGCTCCTCTCAACCCTCCACACCCCTCAGAGCTCTTGGTGCTGGCAGCAAAGAGCAGAACTT
This sequence comes from Pygoscelis adeliae, assembly GCF_000699105.1. Classification (NCBI taxonomy): domain Eukaryota; kingdom Metazoa; phylum Chordata; class Aves; order Sphenisciformes; family Spheniscidae; genus Pygoscelis; species Pygoscelis adeliae. The sequence continues at coordinate 813,350 of NW_008825262.1, forward strand.
TTTCTCTGTGTGGTACCACTGAGGGTATTTTTGTGATGAGCCAGCTTCCCCAGTGCCAGCACCTCTCCAGGTTGCTCCACAGCAGACAGGCAGCCCTGGAGGGTCAAGCTTGCCCATGTGCCTACTCCCTGCAGAAATCCAATTACTCATCCTTTCCATGCACCAATAATGACCTTGTCACATGGTGAGAGGAACATGCTAGCATTCCTCCAAAACACCATCATGTATTGTAATCTGTGCTTTACTTCCTGCTGCCCTAGTGGAAAACTGCCTTTTTTTTTTTTTTTTTTAATATCAAGGGATGTGTTTCACAGTCAGAGATGCTGCGAAATCCTGTGTCAAAGGGGGCAGAAGCAAGCAAGGATATGAACCTGCTGCATTTTTTCTGAAGAGAGTAAACACATCTCTTTAAATCAGGGCCCAAAAGATTACTGGGACAGCAGCTGTGGGAACAGACACATCCCTGGGGGGAGGCGTCTCATATTGAACAGTCTGGTGTTGATCAATAGAGATTTACTGAAGACAAGAGCAGCTCTCTGATATCCCCTGGTGAGGGATTTCTTCCCATGGTGTCTCTCCCACCCTAGGCCTGCATCCATCACTGACAGGTCAGCAGATCTGCCCACACTGTTAGCCCATTCTGCAGTCATCCACATCATTCACGCACGCTCCAGGCACTCGGACCCTGGTGAGGGAGAGCCTGCCCCAGACCTTAGTGTGATCAGACAGGCTGAGATGGGAAAGGCTGACCAGGCTGCATGCAGTCAACCCACCTCAGTCTTCTTGAGGCTACAGCCATAAGCACAGCACCCTTGTGAAATGCCCTGTGCTACGTCTCACTGCAGCTCCTGCAGCCTTCTGAGTTTTTCCACGCTATTGTTGGACAAGGCAGCCATTAATGGATAGGGACCACACTCCAGTCCCCACATTCATGTTTTTCCATCCCCGCAGACTGTGAAAATACCCTTTAGACTCTGCAGGTAGCAGAATGGATGAGAAGTCTGCATCCAAACCTAGCACAAGGCAAATAATTTAGCGCCCTCTTGACTCAAGTCTGATCTACTTGTAAGATCAGTTCCTTGTTCTTGACTTTTCTTTTTTCTCCCCCCACTCTTCTCCATCCTAACACAGTTTAAACTCCATCCAAATGATACCTAATCACAACTGATGGAAGTCCCAGCTCATGTAGGGGCTAGGGACTGAAAGAGTAATTGTGCCTTGGAGGCACTGAAGGTATTTGGGTAACACTTCATATTGCACCATGCAAACATAATGCTGCAACCTTGCCTTAGAAATGTCACTGCTGCTGGCTGTTAAAGCCTCATCTGCATGAGACGATTTGTGAATGGGCATTTGTTATGAAACAGGCTCCATTTTCTAAATAATTGGGTCATGTGTAAGGTGTTTGTTCAGAACTGTTTTGAAGAGAGCAGGGTGTAAGGTTTCCCACAGAGTCTTTGATCTTTGAGCAGCCTTCTGACTAGTCCCAGAGCACTGCCCTTCTCCCATGAAGCTCCTGCTTCCCACACATCTGTCCAGTTCAGCCTACACCAATGCCACTGGGGTCCTGCTAGCAAATTGCCTGTAACCCCTCATTTCACTGACTTGGCTGTTCCTTGTCTCCCACTGCCTCAGCTGGCATCAGGGACATTCAAACCACCTGGCATAGGAAGTAGGTAGGGCTGTAAATGCTGATGCCCCTTCCCTGTGAGCAAAACAGTACCCCAGGAAATCTGTTTTGTCTATGGCTTCATCCTTTCTGTTTTCTATTTGTATGTCAGTGTAAGTAATTCCTCATCTGGTTTGACTTTAGGTTTAGTGACATTTTCATTAATACCTGTCACATGTGTTACTAGACCCAGACTTGCACAGACTTCAGGTCTTACCTCAGACTTTTGTATCTATGCATCTGTAAATCCCCATCCTGGCCTCTTTTCTTCTTTACATCTTTTTGAATATAAACACAGGCAAGACTCTGAGCCCAGGCCTGTCTATGGATTGATGAGTCTCAGTCATTTAAAAATCCATCTGGTTACATTGGAATAAATCACCAATGTCTATATGATCATATGGACCAGTGAACAACACATGCCTCATATGGATTTCTGCTGTCTCAAGTGCTGGGTGTCTCTCTGCCTCTGCTTCACCAGCTGTAAAAAGGGAAGACTCATGCTCACTGCTTTGTAAAGCACCTCAAACTACAGATGAAAAGTATCACTGCAGTGCTGGACAATATTATTACATGAATTAAGCAAATTAAATGAGGATTAAGCTTATTTAAGTGTTCCTAACAAAGACCAGCACTGGGGCAAGTGCTGCATTCTTTGCAGCTGAAGCAGCATCCCCACATTTCTGTTCCCTCAGCTTGATTGCCCATGCTGGGGTCAGCTGAGACATCCACCTCACTGAACCCCAGCTCCTCATCATCTATGGAAGTCTCAAGGTCAGGGCACCCCTGTGGGACAGGTGACTCCTCAAACAAGGGAGGGTCCTTGAGACCCCCCCAAAGCCCATCCCACCGCACACAGAGAAAATTAGGCTGCTTGTGCCAGTCTGCACAGACCGTGGCTCCTGCTGACAATAAGTGTTTTGCCACTCTTGCTAAAATAGATTGGCAGTGATTGTGCTTCCCTTTACAGCCAGCCCTGACCTTGCTGTTCTCCAGTGTCTGGGCAGATATGTGTATGTGTATCAGTACATGTGTGTAAGCATAATCTGCATCCAAATATGCCCTCACCCACCTCTGGATCAGTTCTGTTACTGGAGCATATTTGTACCTAAACACAAACAGCTCCATGGCCAGGCAGTGTGCAGGCCTGTGGGGAGGAGGGATGGGGAGAAGGAGAAGCTAAGATTAAATAGAGATCTTTTAAGTGGGCTTTTGATGTATATTCTCATGTTGAGCAGCATGGTAAGCCTGGGAGTCCAGGAGCCCCTGGCATGCTGCAGAGGTCTGGGTGCCTTTATTCCACCCATTTTAGAAAACATCTTATTTGCAATGCCAGCTTGCTTTCACGGCTGTGCTGCCTTCTCTGGAACTGAGGTCCTTGTCACTTTGAAGATCCTAGCTATTTGACTGCTTTGAATTCATTTGTTTAATGAACCTCAGGGGGCCACTGCACTAAAGCATTCCCAAACACGTTCAGAGCTTTGCAGTTTCTCCACTAATTAGGGATTCCTTTGGGGCTAAACACAAGAGGTTCTGCTGCTGTGTTTGAAGCCGGCAGTAAGCCAAGACAGTGCTGAATCTCCAACTCAAGTGAAGCATTTTTAATATTTCTCCTCCTCTATTTTTTCTTCTCCCCCAATCAGTGCAAAGTTGCCAGCCACAAACACAAATGACTCAGGTCAAGGTGCTCTGAGACAGAGGGAAGCATTTTATCAAAGCATGAATAAAACAGCCAAGTTCTGCAGTGCGCTTTTTTGCACATGTGCACTTTTCTCAGTAGACATTACACAGCCCTCTCTTCCACAAGCCCTTTCTTCAGTGCCTGTTAACCTACTTACTTACTATTAAAGGCTCCTAGCAGCTAAAACTGCAGATCAGATTGCTCATTAGTCACTACCCAGGAACACACCAACCTCGGCACTTGCAAGGTCAGAGCGTGGCCCAGGTGGCCAACCTCATGCAGCCAGGCACAGGCCACACATTGCATTACTTACAGGGGCTTAGGGTGGGAAAACAGGGGAAAGATCTCCTTCTGAAGTGCCTCAAGGATGTGGCAGTGTCATGGCTGAGAGATGCAAGACAAAATCCACTCATAGCAGCTTTTCTTAATGAAAGAGCTTTCTCTTTTCCTTCCTTCCTTTGCAGTGCCTGGCCCTTTACAACTTGCCTACCAAAAATTGAAATGCACATGTCCTGGTTTAAAAAATAAGAATTCATACTTGTCAGAGGGAATCAGGAAAGAAATTGGTATCTTTTGCAATTCATTACAGCAATTTATTACTCCTCAGAATTTCCCAAAAGTAAGAAAGGTCTGCTCAGAATCCACTCTGCAGTACTCAGGGCACCAAGAATCCTGCAGAACTAATTGCCAGGCACACTAATTACTGATTAAATAGGAAATGCCCAAATACCATTAGAAAGTGATGATTAAACATGTACCACTGATTGGACACATCCTCTCTCCCTTCCAGACTCACTGTAAGTCACCTTCCTGTTGATAAAGTTCAGAAGGACAAACGTATAATAGGAGGCAGCAGTGGTAAGTAAATATAGACTCACCAGAGAGCTGGAAACCACCTTCCTGGGATAAAGTTGCAGATACCTTATCCAGGACCCCACATACCGGCTGGAGTTGATCTGAAGCCAGGAAAATTGCTCATTGCCCACCTTTAGTTTGGCAGCCATATCAGTAGCATCAGGCATTCTTCCAGGTGCTGTCTCCTGTCTCAGATATGAGCTTTTGATATGTCCCATCTGCCCTATCAAGTGCTGCCAGGAAAGGTAACAAGGCAGAAAAACCTCACAGGTTCTCAAAATGTCTGTGTCCACAGAGGGCAAATCTGGAGCTGTGAATGGGCTCAGAGTTAAGGCTCCTGTTTGGGAGGACAATTCCTGCCCTGATTGCTCGCTGTTAGAAGGGAAGGCAGAGCACAACCAAGTCAGGGACTTGTGCTTGCTCACACAGCTCTTCCTAAAGGCAGATACAAGGGGATACAAGCAGGATCAGTGGGTTTTACTGGAGCTATTTAACTTGCTCCCCTCCTAAGCAGAGAATCAGGACCTCAGGATGTGTTTTACACCCAAAACCACAAGGTTGAGCAATGCTCTCTGCAGCAGAGCTTCCTCAGGTCCAGACACCGCCCCCAGACTCCTGCGGTCCTCCCCATCTCCCCGCGCTAGCAACTGTGGCATTTCCACAGGTTGCAGCCTGCTGTCCAGGCTGGCAAAGCCTTTGCCAGCTGGCAGCCAAGGAGCACCAGCCACTGGAGGAAGGCTCTCCATCCAGCCACTATCTCCCAGGCTGGAAAGAGTAAGCCTAGAAAGCTGCCAGAGTGGATTGTAATCCTCACAGCTCTCAAAAGAGGTCACTGCTGTCTAGTTAAAGCCATCAGTGCAACCGTGCTGCTAAGTCCAAGACTCAAAGCAGCCTCCCAGGCAGAGACTGCAAGCCCTTGGACCCTTCGGTCCTGCCAAATCCTGGGACCTATAACATCTCCACAACTGGCCACTGTAGCCTGAGCCATCTCCAGCACATTCTGACACTTCCTTACCACCTCCAGAAATAGCTTCTTTCAACAGAAAAATGCCAGATGAACACAGCTTCCCACATCATCCTGTCTCCTTGTGCATATCCTTCTTTGCTCCCTCCACCTGAAGTCTGAACATCAGAGAAGTTAATAAACTTGGGGATGCATCCCTGGGAAGCAGGAAGGGACCACAGTGACTAGCAGAGATACTCTTCTCCCCAGCCCTTAAAAGCAAAGCTGATTATGGCAGGAGCAGGAGAGCAAGACAGGCAAATTCCAGCCTAAGACTGCAGTCCCCAGACCACCACAGCCACATCCTCACATTTAAAGCCCTTCTTGCTTCCTCCCTCTTCCTTCAGACCAGATTTTCCTCATACCTTTTCCGTAACAACACAGGAAACAGTACTTCTAGCTCTCCCACTGCCACAGGGGTAAGAACAGCACAGCTCTGCCACAGCCCCACTTCTACTCTCAGCGGCACTCACACCTGTGAAGTTCAGCCTCAGCCCTCTTAACCCTTTCAGCCCCTCACCCCACCATAGCACCCTTCAGAATCTGCAACGAATATGAAATAGAAATCCCCCTTCCCAACTACACCCTGCACCCCACTCAGCACCCCAGGCATTTGGCCATTGTTGGAAATGTGGTTAAGGATGACATGAGTGCTGTGGACTGCCCACATGAGGACGAGAGTGCACGAGAAGCAGAGCTGGCTGAAGAGACATCCTCTCTTTCGCCTTTGCTCCCTCCCGCGGGTTGTTTGTGTGCAGTCATGGCTGGGCTTGTCAGAATCCCTGCCTCCTCCAGCCTGATGCTGCCCGCTCCGGCCACTGCATGACAGGGTGTATGTAAAATGTAAATCAGGCCACAGATGAAAATGGCTTTCCAGGAGGCAGGAGGCAGTGGGGCTTGATCAGAGTCATGGTGCAACCTGGCACCCAGGCTCCCTGCAGCTTGCCCTGCTCCCCACTCCCTCTGCCAGCACCCCAACTCCCCCTGCCACAGGACAGAGAGTGAGCAGCCAGTGTGTGGGAGGAAACCTGCGGGCTGGTAGGGTTTCTCCACACCTCCTCTCACTGAGCTGCATCAGAGACTCACCATTGGGGTTAGCATTTGACTTAACAAATTGCATGGGTTCCCAAGGAAAGGAAGATAGTTTCTAGGGACAGCACCCATCTGATTCCCCACAGGACAGGGTGGCCCACATTCCCAGGTGTGCTAGGCCTAGCTGGGGTGGTTGCTGAGCCCCTCTGCAGTGGGGCAGGCAGAGGGAGGGCAGGTTTCCCCACCACCACCACCCCTCTTCTTGGCCCTGTGCCAGCACACACCAGAACCAGGACAGCAAGCCCAGGCACAGCTGGTGGAAAGCTGCTGCCATCTCCTGGGCAGCCTGTCTCCATCGGGCACCCTTTTCCCATCAGCTGCTTTTCTCAAAGGCTATTGCTCCCTCCTGTCCCAAATCCCTACCCCTGGGGCTACCTGCCTTCCCCTGGAGCGCCCCCCTGCAGCGCAGGAGCCTCTGACAGCTGCCTGTGCCTGTGGCACCAAGGCAGAAGACATCACCCCTGCAAACAGGGGTGTACCCTCTGCATTGCACGATAACGCTTCTGTACAAACATGCTTCCTTCCAAAGGCAAAAGAAACATGTGACATGGTGACAGGATGCCAGATGAGCTCCTGCTATGCTCTGTTTGGATGTGCAGGGCTCGGATCCCACCTAAGCAAACTCCGTTCCCCAAGAAGGTGTCACAAGTACTTGCACCCCAGTGCTGATGTCTGTCCTCACACCAGACCTGCTAGAGATGGCACTGAAACACCTACACTGCTCTGGACAGATTTCCCTCCCTTTTCCATGGACAGGTTTGGGGATAGAAGGGACTGTAGTGGAAACCCCAGGAAACCATCCAAATGCTGAAACAGGAAGGACTGCAGTAGTGGCACTGGGACAGCCAACAAGGCCCTCTTTCCAGAAAGGCTCAGCAAACATAAAAAGAGGACAGGAATGATAATGGTCCAGAGGGGGCTTGCAGGCGACAGCAGAGACCTCGTCTCCACTTTGGGGAGAGAGGAGGTAGAGGAGGCAAGTAAACCCAGTCACTGTTCTGTAGACCTTCAAGTCCCAGGGAGAGCAAATTCCTGGCTGCTATTTCTCTCATCTCTTGTGATCAGGGATCGTTTGGGGACCAAACTTCTTGGGCTGTCCACAGTGTAAAACAAGAGATTTGCAGTGACCTCTGCATACCTGCCAGGAGAGCTCCTGCGCCTGGGCTGTCTCACCTTTCTGCCTTAGGCAGGTTCACACAAGCAAGCAGTGCTCATTTGCACAAGGACGTGACAAGCCTATTGCTCCAGAATGACCAGGCTCCATTTACCCAAGTGCTACACATACCCTTCAGCAACAGGCCCTGCCTTCCAGGACAACGTGATGTAATTTCATGCATGTTTTGTCCCATAGGTCAAGACATACTAAGGTCTGCCTACCTTTCCCTGTCTCCCCAGGCAATCCCACCCTGCATCACCTCCCAGCCTCTCAAAGGAAGCATCTTGTGGGTTCAGGGCAGGAGCAGGGGGAGCTGGCTGAGGAGGTGGCCAGGCTGGCAGAAGGTCAACATGATGGGAAGCTGTACCGTAAAACCCACTGGAGGAGGGGACAAATGGCTAGAAGTTTACATGAGGAAGTACAAAGAAGCAATGGAGGCCAAGCAGGAAAATTCCCATGTTAAACTGCTCGCTTTAAGGAAGTGCCCTTTTGCAAAGTATTTGTCCTTTAAACCAGATTTCTCCCTTGCAAACTGCCAGAGCAAACCTGCCCTCCCTCTCCCTGCAGCCAACAGCCCTTCTGATGTAGATAACAAGGAGGCTTTTAGGACCTTATCCCTCAGAGGCATGCAGAGAACAATCCACCTTTTTTCATTCAAGCCTGGATAAAGGCCCTTCAGGGCTAACAGATCCATTTAAGTGCCTTAAAACTGAAGGTTCCTTCTGCTGCTTGTCTGTGGGAAATCCCATGCCAGGGACACCCTGAGAGCCTAGCTGACAGAGGACCAGGGCTGAGGTGTTTCCCCGCAGCAAACCTGGGACACGTGGGAGGACTGGCAGCCTCCCAGCTCCCTCCTGATGCAAAGTGCATTCCTCATCCAATCTGCAACTCCAGGAAGCCACAAGGCCCTGCCTGCCCTACTCCAACCCCCTCTGTTTTTCTCTCCTCTCCCGTATGGAGGCAGGAGATGTGTGGCAGGGCCCTCCATCTGCTTCCTGGAATCCGCAGAGAACTGCTGTGATACTGGTGGCTCCAAAGCCCCTGGACAGACCAGAGGTGCAGAGGCCATCCCAGCAGTGGTAAGTCACCCCACACCATGAGCAGAACAAGGAATCTTTTAAAGCCAGCTCAGCAGTCCAAGCAGTAAAAAACACCCCACATTTACAAAACACTGTTTGCAAAACAGGCCAGTACATCTCAACTGCCTTGAGTCCTTCGCCCAGAGCAAATAGTCCAATAAACCCATGTAGAGGAGCTCAGAGCAAACATACGTCTCCTTGCCCTGAGCTGCGCAGAGTCCCCTTCTGCCATGCAGGGCCAGCAGCCAGGTGGAGAGGATGCCCAAGTTGCGGGAGGGAGTGTTGTGCTGGGGCCACGGCTGTGCTGCCCTGTTGTACAGGGTAATTGCAGCACAGACCAGACTGTCCCATATAGGGAATATACAGGACGCTCTGTGTTTGCTGCCTCTGTTCCTTTCTTTCCTCAGCACCCTGCCCTGGTCCTAGCTTAGCCTCTGCTTGACCCAAACGGTTTTGCTTGCTGTAACCACAGTGCCAGAGAAACAGCCTGATCCAGTTTAGCTGTGACTCACGTTTCCATAATCCGAAGCAGGTGGTCGCATGCAATTGTTTATTCTCTGCAAGACTGCTGCAGTTTTGCCGAAAAGACACCCCCTCACTTGCCACCTCCTCCTACCAGGTTGCATGTGAGAGGAGAAGGTTTCGCTTTCCTGGCTTCTGGTCTTCCCCAGACCATTAACTCTCAGCCAATATGCTGAAGGGTTTCACCTCCATTCCTGAAGCAGAGCCTTGAATTCAAAGCACTGCTGTTTGCCTGGGGACTCAGTCATCCACCCACAAAAAGGAAGATTCATTTAACTCTGAGGAAGACAAAAAGGAGTGGATTGAATGAATCCAATGTTTAATCAGAGAAAAATCAAAGCCTTTTGTGACTGGACAGGACATACATTTTGCCAGGCCGCCTCCTCTCTAGAAAGCTGCTTTATTTAACATGGCACAACTGTAAATTTCACATCAGCTTGGTGGTTTGTGTTTGCAAAACAGGAATGTCTTGAGAAAAAGCAGACAAATCAACAAATTCCGAGAATCTGAATTGCTAGATTGCTGCAAGAATTCTTGTGAAACATCTGTATTTGTCCTTATGTAATACATAACCAATGTCTAGGTGTAGGAAATACAGTCAGCAGGGTTGAAGTAATCCACCACTCTGATTATGCAGCAGAGTTTCGGACCAATTGAGCTTAAGCTCATTTCACTTCTCAGAGATTGTTTCTTCTCCTTTATAAACGACAATGTTCTGGTCTGTTTCGTACACTTTGACTTTATAAAGAGTTCCCATGGGCAGAAGCTTCTTGAGGTTTTCCCAGATGAATACTGCAACGTTCTCTGTGGTGCTAAGAGCGAAACACGAGCAGATTCAGAACTGACAGCAATGATATTTGAGGCTGTACCCAGAATGGGCCGGGGGGATGCTAAAGCCCACAGGGAACCACGCGGGCAGCTTTCACGTGATGACACCCTGAATGTAAGTGGGGCTTGAACCATTGCCAGCAAACATGGATGAAACGAGGTCTAATTAGCAGGTCGTATCTGTCTCCCCAAGCTGTCCAAAGAGCAGGCTCATGTGACAGGTGCCAGTCTGCAAAGGGCTCCTCAGGTGCAAGCAAGTGGTGCCTTCCTGGGTATGTGGGACGGCAGCTGCCCCAGCAGGCCTGCACCCGGCCCGGCACAGTGAGGTAGGCTGCATGGCAGCAGGGCTGAAAGGCAGACAGGGCACCCAGCACCTGACATGCACAAGTGTGTGTCACAGGTGTGTTACACAGGTATCAAGGCTGCTCTTTCAGATGTAGGATTAAGCCTTGAAGACTGTTTCTTGACCCTGCAACCAATGCCATGAGGAGTCCCCATCACCCACCTCACAACCTCAGCAAAGTACGGCACATCCTTATCAAGGTTTTTGTGGTCAAGCGGTTCCATGATTGCCTCCTGCAGAAAGAGAACAGTGACAATCTTGTTCCAGTTGGTCAGTGGAGTTGGGGTTCAAATCACCATGCATACTGAGCAAGGTAACAGTATGTAAAAAAAGGAGACCCCTACATCCACCTGTTAACTTCCTAGCTGGAGACACGGTACTACCTCACATCACAGTGCTAAAGCATTTTAGTCTTAAATCATTCCTTAATTTCTTCTTTATTTCCTACCATCATCAACTCACCACGTCTCCACCCTGGTACTAGACAAATTGCTAAGCTCTAACCAATTCTCCCAGGGGACGTGTAGGAAAATAGTGCAATTACCTGCATATATGCTTTCAGGTCTGTCAGGTTTATAACCATTCCTGAGACTGGGTCAATCTGCAGGGAAAACAAAAGGGAGATTAGTAGCCTAGCTACACATCCTTATTACCAAGGCTGCTGTGAGCCTGTACAAATCAGACTGTGAATATCTGTGCACTCAGGACATCTGAGCCACAAGAAAAATATCTTTCCACCTTCACACACTGAGTTCCAACTCTACTCCTGTGATGTTCCCAAAGGCTAGATACAGCACACAAACAACTCTAGTAATTCCACTCATAAAAGATGACACCGGGGAGGAAAATATCACTGAAACACCCAGTCTTCAAGCAACCATCTAGCATGACCAGAAGCAGGAAAACAGGCGTTAAACTGCTGGGTTGAACAACCAGGGACAAAACAGAGACCAGCCTGAGCTCAGGGCATCCTCCCATCTGGAGAAGGCACAGCTCCAGGAACAAAATCAGATTGTGTAGTTCACAGCACATTTGGGGAATGTAGAAGGAAGAGGCTTCAAAATTTTAGTTTCAGATCTGAATAGAAACCCCCTTTCCTATGAACTGGAAATCTTCAAAAAGTTGTTTGGAAAACATCAAAACCAAAGTGCTATCTAAACAACTCACTTTGCAGAATACACAGAACAATGACAGGATGAAGGGAGAAAAACAACTGCAAAAGCAGAATTTCCTTTTATATTTGCAGCAAAATACCTTGATAAAACAGCTGAATCAGTTACTGGAAGTGCTAAGCCTCCCTGGGGCTCAGTAGTCATCCAAAGGTGCCCCACAGATCTGACCAGAGCCTATACATTCTGTAGGGAAGCTCTGGCAGACTAAGTTATGTGCCCAGAGGATGACTACAAACCTTGGATTAAATACGGTCACCTGCAAATCCTTGTTAGAGGCAAGGTGAATAGGACAGTGATTACGAAAAACCTTCTTCTATAGTGATGTGTACAGTTTCCATAAACACCCCGGGAAACCTAGCAATTGAGCCAGAACTTCAGTACTGTGGAAGACGGGGACCCATCTATCCTGCCACCCTAAGGAATGGAAAAAAAATGTTGATCGCACTTACCTCTCCACGCACAGTGACTATAACTGAAAAAAAGAAAATACCAGGTCACGATGACACCATGAACCTAACAACAAAGTACACTACTGATTGGGGCAGACAACCCATTCATCGCTAATCCACAAGGACTGGTGCAGGCTTCCCAGCACTTAAAAGTGGGACTGTTTTTATAAAATGGGTATCCACTCCATAAAGAATAATGACTCAGAGTCACCCAGCTCATTGAAGAAGTCATTCTCCAAGGTCTGATGCCCAAAGACACACCACTATCCCTGAAGTGCCCCTTGCAGGCAGAGATAAGACTAGATGACTCCTTAAGTACCTACTCCCTATGACAGCCTGTGCCCTGCACACTCAAGATCAGAGTCTCTTGATCAGCAAAGTCTTCTGGACAATGCAGACACTCTACGTGCCCATACAATCACCAGACACCCGAGATCGTAAGATGTGGGCTCGGCTTATAAGTCTTCTGACATCACGGAATACCAGAGAAGGAAAGTAAGGGATGAAGTGGCTGCCAACTCTCTAAGAACTAGAATTACTGCAAGGTGTCATTTCAACCCAGAAGTCCTTTCAACAGAAACAAACACTCGGAAACATCAGCCTTATAAGCTCAGCATTTCTTCCCACTAACCCCAGGCGCTGAGAACAGAACCACAGCTCACTGGGGATCTCACAAAAATAGAAAGACAGTGATTTGAGCCTGGTTGTGATTCTCCTCTGGGGTGGAAAAGCCCCTTCATGCTCTTTTTCTCACTCTCTCTAGTCCGTCCCCCCCCCTCCCCCCAGCAAGGAACAGTTTTAGAGGCATCTCCCTAGCTTTCCAGCAATTTTTTTTACAGTGCGAACATCCTTCTTACATGAGAAAGCAAGAACCGTTGTGCCTGTAAGTCAGCTTTAAAATGAGGGACAGATCTTCAGTCCAACAATCCGTCAATCTGTCTTCCCTGATAAAGCTAGTAGCTCTGTAGCAGAGGTTTCAGGGTACCTACAATACACAGTGCTAAACGGGGAGCCAGCCTAGTAACTGCAGAGATCTGATTCTATGTGCATAGAGTATAGATGATAGGAGAAGAACTTGTGAAAACAACATTCAAATGAAGTTTATGGGCTGTTTAAACTGCATGTCTTTTGCTTAGAAAAATCTTCATTCAAAACACAATGATTTTGCAGATTATAAACAATTAGATTTGATTCATGAAGTGACATTTTGAGATAAATATTTATAATCTATTTAAGTTAATAGCTTGCAAATCCATGCCATGGCTCAACCCCCCTGCTGCTGAGGATTCCTTCCAATTCTAAAAAACCCCAAAACCAACCACTAAAAGCCATACCAGACTGCCGAGACACACGACTGGCTCAGCCCTCCCATGAGTTATTCTGCATTCAAACCAGCCTGCCCGAGAGCAGCCTCTGTCCATGACTACATGTGTAAGCATGGAAGTCAACTCCTTACCTTTATAGTTGTGCCCATGGCCATTTGGATTGTTGCATTTCCCAAACAGCTTCAGGTTTTCTTCATCACTCAGTGATTTACTGTGAGAAATACAGACATGGCATTTCAGGATCCATTACAGATGTTCATGGCTTCACTTCAACTGTGATTGCTTTCTAGCTCTTCCATCTATTCACTCTCCCAAATTTAACCCACTAGCTTTTCCTACTCGGGAGGCACAAACAGAAACGGAAGAGTATTTGGCCCATAAAAAGACACTGTTGACAACGGGGGGTTTTTTGCTGTGGTTTTGTATTTATATATGCAGGTTTTACAACAACTGCCTAATACCACTGCTGTATAAATACTAACAGCTCTTCACATATGAATATGGCAAAACCACTTGGGCTCCTAGGAGGAAGCGCCTGAAGCAAACTATGCATATTATTATTTATTAACTAACGAAGTTTAAGGAGTTTCTCCAAGAAGTATAAAGGGCTACTTCCCTCTCTGAAGGTTTCTTCTGAAGAAATTCAAGTGCCTATTCCGAGGAATATTTCGGGTCAAGGCACTCTTCAGGAATACGTAAGTTTCGAGAAAAAGGCAACAGATGAGGTGCACAGTGAGTTGCTCACAAACTGCAAGCATAACTCGTCCCATTTAAAAACAAAACTTCAGTTCTCATTCAACCTCGTTAGGCAGTGACGTCCCAAATCAGGATTGGCTACTACAGGCTGCAGACAACGGACTGAAACAAAGAGACC